>NW_025335922.1:3133215-3288705 GCF_004798865.1 Varanus komodoensis
TCACTTTGACTGAACCAATGGAGTGGATGAGGAGGAGGAGCAGCAAATGCCACGGCCTGCTTGCTGACTGGTTCTCTGCCTGTCAAGGAGATAAATGGTAGCAATGATGAGGAAGAAGATGTGGAGTAACAGCAACTACTGACAAGGGAGGAGGAGGGCTTTCTCTGATGAGTGGGTGCATTGAAAGTGCCTTGCACAAGGGCCCTGGAGACAGTGAAGCTGGGAAGTTACCCATTAACCTTTCTCACAGTGTCCTACAACATCACTGTGTTGTGTTGTCTGGGACATTGTGAGATATTTTTGATGGTAGTTTGTAGCTGCCCAGCATGGCAGCCCAGGGAGACATCAGGGGTGGTGGGCTTTGTGAAGATGCTGGGGTCCCAGTCTTTGGCTGCCCAAAGATTCTGGGCATTAATGCCCAGTCTGATCATTCTCCAGACACATCCACAGAAACATCTCTGTGGCCATCTCTGTCCTTGAAGAAGTCCCTTCTCTAGCTAAAGAAAAGTAGAATGCCTTTGCTGCTTACAGCCCTACTTTTGAAGAGCTGGCCTTCCAAGTCTGGTTTAAAGTTAAACAAAGAAAAGGAGGCAATGCCAGCAGGGTCCTTGAAGTTGCCCATCAGCAGAGAATGGCTGCAGTGACCAGTCAGAACACAAGTCACCTTGTCACAGCCTTTCTCGCAATGCATAGGTGGCCAAGGCAATCTTGCATAGCTTCAGGTTGTGGATTTGCTGGTTTGTGTCCCAAGTAAAGGTCTTATTTTCTGTGCAGGAACTGGTAATACTTCCAGGGCTCAAAATCTTTACGTCAGTCAGCTCTCTGCTTAATTGAGGCATTCTAAAGTCTCTTTGTCTCCCACCCACTCTTCACTGAAGGCAGCTCTATTTTCAGTGGGATTTGACGTATATAAAGATAGGAAGATACTACCCCCTTCCCCAGAGCTGTAATATGGTTTTACCCTCCTTTGGAGCACCTATTTACTCTCTCATTCTCTCTCTTTTATGATTCTTGACCTGTGACAAAAGGCCAAGGATAATGACTACACAGCTTAAGCTTCTTTGTGACTGTCTCTTTGATGTCTACCATGCTGCCTTTATCTTAGTCCTTTGGGAGACAAGGTAGTTCATCCCAGCTATAGGAAGCTTGAAATGGTAGCACTGCAATTTAGTATCAATTCACAGGACTCCATCTGTGTGCAACAGCTAGAACTGCAATTTGACATGGGCTAGGCTTGCCACTGGAATGATCACCTAAAGAAACGTTTGGAGAATCTTTTTTCAGCTGGAGAGGGGTTCCCTCAAAATGAAATATCTAAAGTTTTTCAAATAAAACCATGGGTATTTTGACAAGGTTAGGAAGCCTGTGTCAGAATGGTTCCACATGTTTCTTGTACGTGTTGAATGACTTGGATGGGCATTAAATCACTTCTGTCAATGCTATTTGCTGTCAAGAAGAAACCAAAGACTCTCTGCAGCCTCATCTTGTACATCAGGAGTGGGAAAACTGTAGCCTGCCCAATATTGCTGGAATCTGACTTCCATCATTTCCAGCTGTTAACCATGCTGTCTGGGGAGGTTGGGAGCTGGAATTCAAGAGCACCTGGGGGAACATTGCTTCCCAAACCAGACATACAAGTTTCCTTAGGAGTAAATCTCACTGGGTTCTATGGGATTCAGATTGTAATTCTACACCTGGGGATAAATCCCATTCAACAGGGGTATTTATATCTGCGTAGACATGTTCAGGTTTGCACCGTTACTCTCAAGAAAAATCCAGTGTGGCATGTGGATTGGAGTTTAGTTGTGGAGATCCGGATTCAGAGCCCTGCAGAGGTAAAGCTTTTTGGAAAGCTTTGGACCTTTCACTGTCTCTTGTAGGGTTGTTTGGTGAATGAATTGTATTGTTAGAAGGGGCTTTGGAGGTCCCTTAGAAAAGCCACTCTTGTTCCATCCTCATATTGCACTCTTATATGATGGTTTAGCATCTTGTAAGCCACCCAGCGAACCCTCAGGCAGCATAGAAATAAAACAGAATAAAATGAATACATCTCTAGCTAGATGAATTAGATAGATAGAAAAATATTGCAATACTATGCAATTGGAGCACTACTGCATTGCACTATTGTACTTTGCTCTCTAAGGGCAATAATACCGACTTGCCCTTTTTGGCCTCCTTGTGTGGATTGCAGAGTGGGCTAGAGAGTAATTGTAGGCAAGCATCATTTTTATCAGCTGCTAAAGGAAGAACAATGACACTCCCCCTGGGGCATCAGAGTTCCAGGACTTGAACCAGCAATGCCTTGGCTAAGTCTAGAAGTGGTCCCCTGGTGTTCTTGTATTGCAAGTCTCAAAATCCCTGAGCCTTCTGCATGCTTGCTCAGGACAGGGGGAGGTGCAGTCCAACAATATCTGGGGAGTGTAGGTTGGGAAACACAGGGCAACACAGGAGTACAGATCTTCAACAGTAACTATAGCACTTGACTGGCAGCTATGAAGCCTGGTTGGCCATCTCTGGTTTCTAACTTGTAGGAAGCTAGTCAACAGTGCAGTGTCCTTTGCTTGATTTTCCTCAGGCTCCAGGTTGTAAGGCAAGCTGCTGATCTCAAGGACCTTGAGCCTACATCCAGTTTTCAATAAAACCATTCATGGCCCCAGCACTGACACAGGAGGTGAAAGCAAATAGCAAGAACATTTTCTCCTGTCTATTAGGTAAAGCTGGTAGCCGGTAATAGTCTAGAAAAAATGAGTCAAATCTTGGAAGCATGAAAAAGAAATAGTTCCTAGTAGGGCTCTCATGCTAAAAAGATACCTCATGTGATTGTTTATATGGATTTGATTTGATTTTGATAGAATCGTTTGCATGGATTTACCTATGGGAAAAGCCTGATTGTTTAAAAAAAAAAAAGCATCCTTTTGTTATTTGCAGATGATTCATCAGTGACACAGCAGGCATTGTCTTAGGAGAGACATTCTCCCTTAGTTCTCACAAAGGAGTTTATATATGGACTTGTATTTAAAATATTTTAAAAGAAATAAACATCACACTCACATTTAGTGAGGGACAGCATTTTCGTCTATGGAGAGGTTTTCAGTCAATTAACTGAGGAGGTGATGAAATCCGGAGGCTCTCATATTTCCTCCAGCCTAACTGACTGCAATATAGTACTTTGAAGTGACTATGGAGTACAAATCCCATTAGCACCAGCCAACCTGGCCAATAAACATAGACACAGGGAGTTTGTGGAAATATGCTGTAGCCAGTGACCAAACATCCTGGGTGAGCACCAAACTACATGTGAAATATATGTGAAATTCCATGATTAGGTCTTTTCATTTCAAGGAAAAGAAGCACTTCCTTTCTGTTCCAAGACAGTAGGAGTTCCGACATGGGCCTTCTGTATCCCAGGTAGTTGGATGCCACTTTTTGACAAACACAGTATTGTGCCTGTATTGTGACTTGATGCTGCACCCAGGACCAGTTACTTTGACCTTTTCCAAGTTTAACAGCTGGTGACAATCTAGTAGGCAGCTCATTCGGCTTTCCTTTGGGATTTATTACCTCCATTGTCTCTGTAAATGTCCCGAACGTGTCTGTAAATTACAAATATTAATAGAAGGGAACTGTGAGTTTAAACCAATAACATTTATTGTGCTTTTTATGGCATAATTATTATCAATTGACATTTAAGACAGCCTTGTAATCCATCAAGGTGAAATGGCCTCTGAAAGCTATTACTTCAAGTTAAAATAATAACAATAATAATTATTGTGGGGAAGAAAGAAAAGTGGGGAGAGGGAGATGGAGGAAAAGAGTTATTGTTCTGAATTTTCAGAACTGATTATTCAGTCTTGATTATGTGATGGATTTAAAGATTCAGTTGCTGATAGGTAAAGAACTTCTGCTTAGTGAGGATTTTGCTCTCGCTTTTGCAAATTGCCGGGCAAACCAAACTCATTTGACTCTGGGCTCTTACTCTATCCCTGCCATCTCAAGTAGATCTGATTCTTGTAACTGTCACGCTGAGGGTCATTCATGGATAATCAGTGCTTGTTCTTCTCTTATGGTATATTTAATGTAGAAAGAGATCAGGCTTCAAAAAGGATTTTCTGGAAACTCAAAGGCGCTGACTCCTTTGCTTGCATGTTCCCTTGAATGCCTTCTGCTAGTTCATCTGCACACGGCAGATTCAAGGCCCACGGAATTGCCCATCTCAGAGACTGTCAGTTCCTTGACACTGACAATTTGAAATACAAAGGGCATACACTTGTCAATTGCACTGTGGTGCACCTAATGCTGTGGGCCATTGTAAACCTTTCCGCACTGCAAAACAGTTCCTGTGAATTGAGATAAGCCCCTGTTTCAATGAACTCTTCATTATGAGTCCTGCAGTGATTTTGAGGAGGTTGTTTTTGATTTTTTAAACTCTGATTTTATTGTCTTAAGTGCTAGTGAGGATGCATGGAATGATTGATTGTAGGTACAGTCCTATGCCCTGCACCCTTGCTGAATGTGAGCCTCCAAATTCGGAGGTTTATGTACATCCTAGGAACGGAAAAGGTGTGGGGGCAGCAGGCTGGATAAAGCACCAGAGAAGCAGAGGGTAGGCGGAACCAGTGGGAATCTGCCTGACCTGCTGGCCCCAGCCTCCTCTCCTCCTGCCCCTGGCATGCACCCTTCTCCTTCCCTGAAGACCAGTTGGCGCTGGGGCAGGGGGGCAGCTGGCACCCTTTTTGCTATGCTAGCTGCAAGGGAGGCAAGGCAGCGGCTCAGCCTTCCGAGTCTCAGCTCCAGGACTGCAGAAGCTCAGAGCCTGGACTTTGTGGCCTTCCAGATGCTTGCCCTGCTCATGCCCTTGGCATGCTCTCCCCTGTGGGAGAGGCCTCCCCAGCCTGATGCTCACCCGGCTGCTTTTCCTGCAAGTGGCAGCCAATGCCCATGAAAGGGGTGCCGGGGTGGGGATGACTCCCTGGCAAGCAGAACTGGGGGGCCGTGGGGGAATTGGCTCAGCAGTGCAGCCCCCCTCAGGGCACTCCTGCCCGGCTGGTTCTCTCGCCTGTGGGAGGCTTCACTCAGGCACGCGGTGGTGAGGAAGTAGCTGAGCGGTGCTGCTCCTTTCCACAGCATGCTCAGCTGCCCCAAATAACACTTTTAAAGCAAGAGGCAGGCAGAGCAGGGATGCCTCCAACAGCCACGCAACCATTTTCCTTGCAACTTTCCGTATTGCTCCCAAGTACAAATCACCCAGAATGGATCTCTGAGCATGTACAGAGTGGTTTGTGGAACCCAATCTGGTGTTTACCTCCAGGAACTCTCCTTATGAACATGCCTGGCCTCATCCCCACTCCTCCTCTCCATGCACTGCTCATTCAGTTGGGCCTCCCATCTCTGCTGATGCCTTGCCATGGGGTGGACAGCCAGAGGGCAGCTGGCCTGCTTCTGAGCATTCCTCATCCTCAGAGACCCCTCCCACAGGCTGTGCATCTTGGCCATTCCCAGGAACTCCCTGGCTCAGTGAAGCACCTGGCCTCATGATCATCACCTCCTCCTCCTGCAACTCGGAATCCTCTCCCCAATCTCACTGAAATCTGTTTCACTTTCTAAGTCTGAATCACCAGGATGAAGCCAGCTGTCCATGGGCAGGATTGCCCAAGACCACCATCCCTCATACTCCCAGCAGCAGTGGTCAGTGACACTCTCCGGCTAGCCACTGGACAAGAGTGGCAGTGGTTGCTTTTGTCAAGCACCTCCCTGTTTCTGGGCTCGGTACCATGGTGAGTTGTGCTTTACGGGTTCAGATGACATGATGAGTCATTCTCGTGCTGATAAACCATAGAACAAAGTGTTGTTTCTGTTGGAGGTTTCTCAAGACCAAACCACCATGCCGGAGGACCATGAAATGGCAGACCGGCAACAGTAAACAACCCCACTGTGGTCTGTCATGTATGAGCGCATCCCGTGTGTGTCCCACTTGGCCAATTTTTCACAAGTATGGAGAGCTCCAAGAAGGAAGAACACCTGAGGCTGCACTTTAGAAAGAGTATCTCATTTCCAATGTATCATATTCCTAAACTGTCCCAAGGGGTGTTATGCATGGCATTCTGGCAAGCCAGGAGAAGCTCTGCAAGAACTCCATGTTCTGAAGCCTGAATCAAAGGCAAGTGCATCGTGTTGCTAAGGAAAACCCACAATGGTAGACCCGCAAAGCAGCCAGAAGAAGCCTCATACAAGCTAGTCAGCAATAAGCTGGTGGTAAGGTAAATAGTACATTTATTTGTTTTTGAAGCTGTCTTCACCCTCGTATGCTGCAGTCTTAAAGTGCTTTTCTTGCTGATGCACATGAAGAAACACAGTGAAGAAGACACAATTGCTGGACCTAAGACAAAAATCAGATTCCAGTCATTTTTCTTCATTTTTTAATGGTACCAGTTGGGTCTCTGGCTTGATCCACTGGAGAGATGAATCCTTTAATCCTCTCTCTTCTGCATGTGGAAGGACATGAATTATGTACTTGGACGTATTTCCTCACCGCTGGTATCCCACGGGGGCCTATTAAGCAGCCTCTTTGCTATTGCTCTCCAGAGAGAGTCTGAACGCTGCGGGGGCAGAGGGGCAGGGATTGTTGCTGCTCAGGAAACCTCGGGAATGCTGAATATTCGCTTCAGAGCAGGGCAGGGTTCTAGCACTGGTAAACAAAGCTCCTTAGTTTGGGAGAACATATTGCAATGGAATTGCAAATAGGTGTTGTGAATAGTTTTGTTTGCTTCGCTTAAAATACCAGGAGCAGCTTTGACTGAATTGGGCCACATTTGACAACTCTCTCTGGCTGTAGCTTTCCAGGAGACTGTTTTGCTCTTGGTTACCCCAGCAGCTCTTGGCTGCTGGAGCAATTGTATGCATGTGCGCATGTTGGAGATTTAAATAGGGTGCCTCCCCAGCATGCAAAATACTGCTGGGTCCTGACCTGTTTTGGAGCATGGGGAAAGCAGGCTGTGTAATGGGGGTCAAAGCAGATGTTACTTGCATGGTCTAATGAGCAATGCTGGGCTAAAACCTGGAATAGCAAGTGTCATGGGCCCCTGATTTTCACTGGGACTGCAGCATGCGAGGAAGGAATGATCAGCACTTCCTTCTTCAGCCTCAGTCCCGACAAAAATACCCTCTCTCTCACTCGCCCTAGTGCTGCCATGTGGCAAAATGCCTCCAGACAACAAACTCCTGTTGGGAGCTGCTCCCTCTCAGGGTTAAGATTTCATGACTGGCTGTGTGGGTTGACCCCCCCCACACACACACCTGCCCTGCAGTCCTGCTCAAATGGGGACCATACTGGGTATTTATTTTTTCTTAATATGTATGGCTGCTTCTGAAGCCATAAAATCCGGATAGGGGAACAAGTGGTCCTCCAAATGCTTTTGGACTCAGACTCCCATCAGCCCCAACCGGCATGACCAATAGTGGGGGATGATGGGAATGGTGTTCCAAGAGGGCATGGGAGACCATTCGTTCACTACCCTGGCATTAAAATGATGGTCTCAGGACCATAGTTTTACTAGCCCAGTGCCTTCTCCTCTGCCTGGCATCAGCTCTCTAGAGATTCAGGTCACGACTCTGCTTCGACTCTACTGCTGGAGATCTGGCAGAAATAAATGAGGTTTCAGAGGCCTGCCATGCCAGTACCCCAAAGAAACATGGCCTCGGGTTCATTTGTAGGGCTGGACCTCCCTTACGGCAAGCTGAAGCCCACACCTCTGGTGGCAGAGCGGACAAAAGGACATTCCTTCCACCTGCCCTCAAGGCCTTTTGTTGCCAGCCATGGGTGCTCCAGGGATCCTTGCCAGCCATTCCTGTTATGGCATTTGCCCCAGTGGAAAAATAGGGCTAGTGGGGCTCTCCAGAGCAGCCACCATAGCCAACAGCTGGCTCCATGTGAGAAACTAGCCAGCAGCGCTTTTTGGGACACCTCAGAGCAAAGCAGGACAGGTTCAGCTTTGAGAAGAGAAGAAAGTGGGGGGGGGGGACATGATCTCCCTCTATAAGTACATCAAAGGCTGTCACAAAGAGGAAGGCCAAGATCTCTTCTTGCTGATGCCAGAGTGCAGGACACAGAACAATCAGTTCAAGTTGCAACAACCCAGATTCAGGCTGGACATCAGGAAAAGCTTCCTGACTGTCAGAGCAATACGACAGTGGAACCAGCTGCCCAGAGAGGTGGTGGGCTCTCCCACACTAGAGGCATTCAAAAAGAAACTGGACAGCCACCTAAGTGGGATGGTGTAACGTGGTGTCCTGCAACAGCAGGGGGTTGGACTTGATGGCCTTCATGGCCCCTTCCAACTCTACTCTTCTATGATTCTAGGTGGCTGCTTCCAGCTGCCCACCCTCTGGCTCACACAGAAACTCCTCTCTCTGCAAGCCAAAGGACAGGGGGGTCACCTCCTGGGATCCCCCAGGGCCTGGGATTTGGGCCTTCCTGCTCCCTGAAGAGCAGCACCACCATTTTCTCTGGCCAAAGCAGCCCTCCAGAGGATAACAGGAGCGAGGTGAGCTGGGGTTGGATGGGCAGGCAACAACCCAGGTGGGAGAGGTGGGGCATCTGGCGGCATAGCCATGTGTATTCTCCTGCCTCAGGAGGTCAGGGATGGTGGGTTGCCAGTAGTTGTCGTCAAAAGGGCGTCAGCAGCCGCTGTATTACAGCGTCCTTGTCCAGATGGCTTGCCTTGGGTCTCATTGTGCATCAGGCAAGTAGCTGAGTGGGAATGCAACTCAAGACAGCAGCCGGTTCAGGTTTACAGCTGCTGGATGTGGTCACGTTCCCAGCTGAACACATGGCTCCAAGTTTTGGTAATTGCCTTTCCTAAGAGCTGAGTAAATTCCAAGCAGGGCATACCTCTCTGTCTGGTTTGTTTAAGAGAGGTAGTGATTGGAAATTAGTTCTCACTGTATACACAGCAGCGGCCTCAGTTGGATGAGTCTCCCATCACAGCTCTGGTGCTATTTAAGCTAAAACAATATTTTCTCCCGCAGACTAACAAAACAACACAAAAGCATCAAGGTTTTGCTTATGTCCCCAGCTGTGTTCTCTCAAGGATGCCTTGTGTGTTTTACACAGAATAATATGACAAAGCCTTCTCCAAATACTTCGATTGAAAGAATGCAACTACATTTGGCGATACTAAGCCCTGGGGAGAGTGACATGCTTGAATTCATAGCGCAGATTGTATGATAGAGCCTTCTGTGGCAAAATTGCAATCTGGCAGGTACAGTGGCTGGCCAAGCTAAATGTGGAATGTGTGAGATTCCTTGAGTGCCTAGCTGGGGTCAGATATGCCACTTTTTAAAAATGGATCAGAGTCGGATTCATCTTGCAAATGCCTCCCTTGTAGGTCCTTGCATGGAATAGCTGGGTGGACTTCAGCGGGAAGCCCGAGAGAGCAGCCTAAAGGTCTTCGCTGCACAGTTGCTCCTTGCTGCAGCCTCAAGGGCTGTTATGGCTACCTCCTGGTCAGATTCCCAGCGCTGTCTCACCTGAATCCTTGTTTCTGCCTGCCTCCTGCCTCGAGGAGCAATGAGTCCTCAAGATCTTCTTAGTGACCATTCCAAATTTAGCCTGAAGTTCTGGAAAGTGTTTCTAAGCACATTCAACTAAATTTGCTTGCGATACTCTCTGCTTTCAGAAAATATTTGATTAGGGATCCTGGTCATGGAGCTGTTTGTAAGCATGCATGCAAATCTGCTTTCAGACCCCATTCTTATCTTCATGCTCAATGCATAAAGAGCTGTAAGTGCTGCTAGTTGTGTGGGAACATCAGGAGTGGGGCTAATAAACATCGAAGGCAGAATGCTTAAGTGCATAGCTATATGGAGCAAATCTGTTTGTTTGATCGATCGATCGATTGATTGTTGCATTTGCATGCTGCACCCCATAGCCATGAGGCTTTCTGGGTGGCTTACATTACATTACAAGTCGCAATAAAACAGATCTATAGCAGTTAGTGTTCTAGATTGTCACAGGCACGTTTCAGTTCCTAGCTATGAGGGTGCAAATCACTCTGACCTTGGAGGGAGGGGTTCAGCAGATGTTCTGGGGATGGTTTGGGGAGGAGACTGACATATGCTGGTGGTGCCTCAGCCTCCTTCCCTGTACTCTGAAGTGCCACACTATTGCAAGCTGGTCTCTTCCTGCTGGTTCCCAAGACAGTCCTTTGAAAAATGTACCCCCAAGACAGTCCTTTGAAAATTTGCTTCTTTTATTTAGACTCCATAGATAACAGAACAGCTCAAAATAGACTTTTACCAAAGCTGAAAAAGAGAACCCTCTGCTCATGTAAAGAGTTCAATCCATACTGGAAACTTTTCCATGATCCCTCCCCTTCAGAAAACTTCTGGCTCCACCTGCAGGTTGATGGTTCCTGTTTGAGCGCAAGATGGCACAAATGTTGAAGCCCCTTCAATGGAGTAGCTCATTTCTCCTGATGCCTCCCATAGGATCAAGGACTGGATCTTGTACATGTTCCAGAAATCCTTACCTCCCTTTCAAAAACAGGTTGATTATCATGCTCAACCTGAGAAACTTCTCTAGGTACAGTTGAAGGAGCCTCAAAGGCTTTGCTTCCTGCACTTCTTCCAGAGTCCTCCTCTGACTTCCACTGAACAGCCCACAATGTGCGAGAGACTGGCAAACTCTCTGCCCACACCAACGTGGTCCAAGTCAGCTGTCTGGCTGTTTTGCAGGATGGGAGGGGAGCAGAGGTGCCGTGCCCCCCTCCTTAATGTTCCTCCTGCCCTGCACAGGGAGCTCATAATCATCCAAATTCAAAGGGTTTGGGGCATCCCCATAGGACTGAGCCCTAATAAAGATTATACGGGATGTGTGGCTGCTGCCATTCCCAGTCCCCCTGAGATGCCTTCCAGGCAAGGTCTGGAAGTGGGAGCGTGCGAAATGATGTCATCGCAGCCAGTGTTTCCTCACTGCAGCGCATTGGCCACTGCTCGCAGGAGTAGGTGAAGCCGGAATGCAAGAGCTCATGGAGGAGAAGAGGCAGTCATGTTTTACATATCATGGAAAACATGCTATGCCTTTGTAGCTTTGTCTTTGTTTTGACTCTTTGCATTATTGGGAACACTAAGCTGCCTTCAGATTTCATCTATCCTTGCTGCGTATTTTGCCACTTTCAGTAATAAGTCTCCCTCTCTCTTTCTCTCTCCTCCCCACCCCAAACTCTCTTTGCTTCTAATGTCTCTTCCTTTGAGGGAGAAAGCCAATGTACTGACCATTTGTGTATCAAGTGGCACAATGGGCCACCAGGTAATAGAAGTGGGGAGTACAAAATTAGCTCTTTAGAAGAACATAGGCCAAGCTACATGTGACGTTAAATGCATCTCTGCATGCTGGCTTCTTAAAATGCAAATTGCATCAGCTGGAAGAGGGGTGCTGATAATTAATGGGAATAGAAAAGCATGGAAGGGGGCAATGCAATCCTTTCCTGATCTCTTGCAATTGTTAGGAAAAGTCCTCTTCCAACACTTGCCTTCGGAAGGAATTCTCTATTGGTTGGAGTGAGGGATTTTCCCCTAGAGCAAATCCGTCTCAGAAGAAAGGATTTCTTCAGGACTACAGCAAGTCAGTAAAGGGTACAGATCCACCTCCAGTCCTGCTGTGATTCCCCATAATGTAGAAGTGCATTTAACAGCATGTGTAGTTTGGCCTTCGGTAACATAAGGTGTGCAGTGAAACTGGATTCTGGAAGTTCATTATCTGTGAGCCATCACTCCCCACAACACCCCTGCCCCTCCACCCACTTCTCCAGCTAGTGGTTTGCTTGTTGCTCGATATGTGATTAATTAAATCTGAATTTAATACACACACTGATGCTAATTCATTTAATCTGTCCCCTCTGATCTGGCCAGGGATGGGAGAGGCTGGGCAGATCAGATGGCTGTTCTGTTCCTAAAGCCACAAAGAGCCACAGGAGGGAGCTGCACACACAGGCTCCCAGGAGCCAAGCAAAAATGCCGCTGGTTAAAGGTCAGGCTTACACACCAGGGAAGCCAGAAACCTGTCTGTCTGTCTGTCAGACAAAAGCAGCATGCAAATGGCTTGTCACTGGCTGTTTTTTTGTTCTCTTGCTTAGTCAGAAAGGTGAAATATATTAACAACAAGTGAATGTATTCTCCACTTCAGTAGCCTCCCAGAGCCAGTGTTGCTCCTACTTAGAGTAGACCTATTGAAATGAATGAGACTTACATTAGCCACATCTAAGTTAAGAACACTTCATTTTAATGGGTCTACTCTGTGAAGAACTACAACTGGCTGCTACTCCTGGTGCCTTCCAGATGTGCTGCACAAGAACTTCCAACATCCTCAGACAACATAGGTGTGTGCAGGACACTGGGAATGCAGTGCAACAGGTCTGGAGGGTACCGAATGGGGGAAGGCTGATCCATAGACACCAAGGGAATGTGGTTCTGCCACTGGAACACTGAACTTGGAAGTGAACAAGTTGACCTCATCCTGCTTTTGTTGTTGTGAACAGATCGCAAGAATCTCTTGGGCTAGTCTCAGGTGCTGTGTTGACTTTTTGTTGATTCCCATTGCCCTGGCCTGTGGGCTCATTGCATGGAGCCTCAGTTCCCTATATGCAAGATGAGAACAATAGTAGCTGCCTCTGTCATCAAAACTCAGAGGGTCAGAGCATTCCATTAGCTCCTCCCTGTCATATTGGCCAGTTTTTCTGCATGGAGAGCTTTCTTCACTTACCTTTTCAAAGTTCCCCCCCACGGTCAAAATGCATTCATCTTGAAACCAATCTGAATGGAGGCCACGTATTAGATGCTCAGAAGAAGGACCCAAGGTGGAGAAACGACGACCCACCAGCCTTCCAAAGCCTCTCTCTGAAGGGTTGTTCCTCAGGCCAAGGCATTGTGGGTGACATGGCCACAGAGACAACCTCTGTACAGTTGGTTTCTAGGGTCAGCCTTCATGAAAGGGATTCCCTCCTGCAGCATGGCATTTGGTCCCAGTTATTTGTTTGGAGAGCTGTATTTTTATGGTGGCAATACCAAAGCAGAAAAGCAACTGATGCAGCTCTCCAAACAGCCAATCTCCAATGACTGCGAGCCCCCTTGGAAGGAGGTTTCCAGCAGCTGCAATGCTGAGGAGGCATCAGAGCTAATTACCGGACCTTCACAGGTGGAGCCCTCCACTTGGATCTTGAACCCTGTCTGCTCAGTCTCAAGGAGGTGCTCCTGTTCACTGAGTTGGAGAAGTAGACCATCAGTGAGAACAGTCTGGAGTTCCTGAGGCAACCTATAGCTGTGCCTTGGGTTCTGAACTGACTCTACTCCAAAATAACTTCAGATGCTGCTGACCCTAAATCTCCTCACTGGAGCCATTACCTGCAAGGGACAGCAGAATCCATAATGGACATCACCTACAGCAGACATCTGTAATGCATAATGAGCCACCACCTGGAGGGGACAATGGAATTCCACCAACTACAAGAGATCTTCTTACTGAGGCCATGAGTGATGGTCATGCCACAACAGGCAGGCAGCTAGCATGGCTTTCCAGAGACCCTGCCAGCTGCTGCCTCATGTTGGGGACCTCACAGAATGAAGCAGAGAGTCAGCCACAGAGAGAACCTGCCTGCACAATGCCGCATTCTCAGGGCTCTACCAGCCACTTTCCTGCCGCAAACTGAATGCTGGCTGAACATCAGGCATCAGGGATCCCCACAACGCAAGATAAGACCCTGGGTAGCATGGAACTCACTTACGGTAATTTCTCTTGGCAAATGTGTCATGTCTGGGATCATCCAATAAGGTGCACCAGGTCAGATTTTTACTGTTCCCTGTATAAGTATTGAGTACTATCGAGACTAACTGCACCTATCATTTATTTGAGGACAAGCTACAATTTCCGATCTAGTTATGAGACCCAAATATGCAGCCTAGGAAGCTGGTTCAAACTGAAATGGCATGCCTAGCACTTAGTCTGCATGGGGCATGTCTTTGCTGCATCAGAAAATACTTATTTTAGCTCCTCTACATACCATGGACTTCAGTGAAATGTATATTGCTTAAACTGGAGTGGCTTTACTGTAGTTTGGGAATTGTAGTTTGGGGAATGGCGCTGAAAATTCTCTTTTAGAAAATGAAAATAAGATATACTGTGATATTTTTTGCTAAAAAACCCTAACACATTGGAACTGATTGATCAGAAAGATAATCAAGAAAGACTCATTCTTAGAAACACGGTTCCCCTTCATTACATACATTAATGTATGGTCTATAGACCACCATACTCCAAGTATGTAGTCTTATTTTCTGAAAGGTGTAATAACTAGAAGGCCAAGAATGAAAAAAATACCATTTTGTGGCTGTAATAAAGCTTAAAATGTATACTACAAAGGTGTGTTTAGGGATAACCATTGTAAATTATGTACAGAACCTGAGATGAATAATGTAGAACAAGCTGCTTTCTGCTGCATGTGTTATGTCTATGTTGTTGTATCAGTGTTCTCTCGTATTTCTCAATTAAAATACTTGCTTTCTTAAATAAAATAAAATAAAATAAAATAAAATAAATAAAATAAAATAAAACCTCTTAGGGATCTCTGTTCCCACTCCCAGTGTCCTAGGCATCAGGATTCCTTGAGGAAGAGACTGACAGGTTAACCAATTTCACTGTTATTCGGGGGGGGGGGGTGAGTCTGTGACTTCCCTGAGTGAAATTTGCATTTAACAGACATTATTTTGCAGCAAGTCACTGCTAGTGCAAAACAACCCATAATCTGACAGAGAAGTCAAGTGTGCTGAGGATGACAGAACCTTACTGTTGTATTAACTAACATTATTCAGATGGCTAGAGTGACTCTTGGAATACATGGTTACAGGTAATATTTAGCATTCAACAGGAGATCTGGCACAGTGTGAATAGCCAGGGATATCTGTATCCATCTCCTTTACTTTTCAGAACTCGGTTCCCAGATTGTGCCTCAGGTGGAGCGTACTGTGTACGAGTAATGGAGAACCCCACTGCGTGCTCCGTGCCATCTGGTTGATTCCTATGTGAGAGTGATGGTATGTGTGAGAGGGCGAAAAAGAATCTGAAATATTCTACACATGCTATAATACTGAAGGCGGTCATGCAGTTTTATAAGCTAATAATAATAATAATAATAATAATAATAATAATAATAATAATAGTGAATTCTGTGCTTGTTTCATTCTGAATCTGAGAATTGCTCCCTCCCTCCCTCCCTTCCATGAAGGCTGGGATATACTATAAAATAGTTTTAAAAACATCCAGTAGAATCTGAGTGGCCTTCCGGGAGCTCTCTGGCACTGCTCTAGTTAGTGCAGGTAGGCTGGGGAAGAGTCCCCAACATTGGCATACAATAAAATCAACAAAGCATGACAATAAGAAGCAGTAAAACCCAAAATGAAGCAGAATAATGATAAAAAACTTCAAAGTGGAGATGAAAGCAACCAAGAAGGGCTTGGGCAAGAAACCTACCACAAAGACACATGTTCATTTGGTGCTAAAAAGGCAGAACTATGGTTCCCATTCCAAAAAGAGAACGTTAAGGACAGGGTGCCACTACTGGAAAGGCCCTGCCTCTGAGTATCACCTGCCTTATTTAAATGCTTAGGGGACTCAGGACAGAGTTTCAGAGGCTGATCGCAAGAGCCAGGCAGGCTCACACGAGCCAGTTGATCTCTACTTCATTAAGAAACATGTTCCCATTATCACCAGCACCCTTTGAACAGCATAATAGCATTTATCCGGGAATCAGATTGAAACAGCTTCTGGTGCCAATTTCTGCTAGAGCTGCAGATAATAAGTGTCTGCTGCAGCCATAATGCTCTGTAGGAAGCCTGCCAACTGCTGCTTGCATCTTCCGTAGCTGACTGCTTTCATCTCGGGGTATTGTCGTGTGTTTACCATTCCCCTGACCTGGTTACTGTGAATAAGGAGAAACGGTGAATCAGAGGGTTAAGACAGTCACGCTTTTCTGAATAGCCAAAATGATGTGACCTCAGTTAGAAAGCACAGAAGCACATTAAGAAAGAAGGAAGCTGATGAGGTGCTGGAACAACACAAAAGAAACAAAGCACCCTCTTCCTCTCACCCTTTGCTAATATTTTGTCCACCTGCTTAAAGCGAATTAATATGATTACCTGCTGATATCAGCACATCTTAACCACAGAATATACTTTTTATCACAGCAGCTTAAAGAACTACCTGCTATTTCAGTCAAAAGGGATGTGAGCTCTTGGTATGGCCTTGGGCATGCTGGTTTTGACAATCACAAGATGCTGATTTTCCTTATATTTAATCCCCACACTAGGGAGTTCTCTGTGTAACAGTTACTACTGTTCAGAACTCTGGGAACAAAAGCAGGGGCCTAATCCTATAATCACTCTGGGCCTAAGAGGTACTTCAAGCATGTCCATTAAAAAAAAAGATCCCGGAATTGCAAGAGTTATCAGTACTTTCTCATACCCATGGAGAGCTCACAATCCCTCACAATCGTTTTTGCACATTTCCTCTGATGGCAGAGATTAATGAAATAAGAACCAGGAAATTCTTGGCCTTGACCAGTATGTTAAGTTTGGAGAATAAGTAGGCTTATGCTCTCTGCTATTCTTCAAACTTTACTTCAAAACTCAGCTCAACTTGCTCACATTTGAGACTTAGTTTTCAGTTGATTCAAATTGAAAGATTTCTGCATTTTAGACGATCAGGCATTTTTCAAGTAAACATATTGAAAATATGAATGCAAGTTTGAGAATTTGCAAACAGTTTTGGAGAACATGCATTTCCATTCATGTTAGAGGTTATGAAAGGGGCATTTCTGAGTGATCTGTAAACTAAAATGAAATTCTTCTTCATTCCTAACTTTAAAAGAGGCTTGCAAAAAGCTAGAAGCTCGCTTCTAGTCACTAATAGCTCTTACAGGTATTTGTTGGGAGGAAGACTGGTATTGCTTATGTACTTGCAAGGGTGGTTTAAAAACTGATTTAAAAGCATCCCTCTTCAGCTACATATCAACCTGAGGCATTTTTCAGTCTTCATGTTTTGCATATAAGTTCCCCGCAAGCTACATGATGATCATGCTTAGCTCATATTCCTTTTCTACCCATTTGCATCATAGGCAAAAGCAAATGCTGGGCCAGGATGGGAGGCATAATATTTTTCCAGGTTGTATCTTTCCTGTTTTCTAAGCATTTTTGATTTAGATTGTAGCTGATCATTGAGTCAGCTGTCCAGGGTGCTGAAATATCGAAGGCTATTAGCATGATGCCATAGCTTTAGCCTTATTCAGGCATTTGTTCGTTTATAAGCTAGTAAATGTGGAATTTCACACAAACCAAGCTACCAAATAGATTAATGGTGATGCTATTGTTATGCACCTTTACCATCACCTATTTATATTACTCAGGAAACTCTTTAGGCCAGTTTTAAGGACAGATTATCATGTGCAGTTACTCACCATTCACTGATTGTCACTTTCTTGTTAATGAGAGTTGGCATTAATGAGATGGCACCTTCCTATGGGCAAACAGTAAATGTATTTATTTATTTATTAAAACATTTTTATGCCGCCCCATTCACCGAAGCCTCGGGGCGGCTTACAACAATAAGTTAGGTCATCATAAGTAAAATTTAAAATATATACATTAAAATAAAATACAACTATACAATATAAAATAAGCCACCCTGGCCAGATAAAATTCAATAATATTAACATTTAAAATGCTGCTTAAATAAAATAAATAGCCCAATACATTGTTATTTGTAATAGCAAATGCCCAGGCCTTTGTGCATTTGAATAACTGTTATTACTGTGTGTTGACCCAATTCAACATAAAAGGATTTTTCCCCTTATATTTGTATCCTGCTGTTCTTTAAGGGAGCTCAAAAGGCCATACAAGTAATATCTGAGTTACTCTAGCCAGGTGCTTTGCAGAACCAGTGTTTTCAGACCCATATCCAAAGAAAGAATTGTATTAAGTGCTTTCTGACCTTTCCTTTGTCTAGCTGCAAAGACCTTTACAACCTTACAGTTCCAACCCTCACACCCATCTTTCCACAAGTGGGACAGAGGGAGCAGATACAAATATGGGGATCTCTCCATGGATGCCCTTCTGCCAATCAAATGGACATTGCTAGTGGATTGAATTAATTCACACCCAGAAGATACACAGCCACTTAAATCTGTTCTGGAGAGCTGGAAGGTGCGATTGAATAGATTTGGTTTTCTGGGCAAGAATACACAAAGAGGGGAGCGAGAAGCTCCTGTTGTAAGAATAGGTGTTTGCTTATGTATCACTGGATCTTGAGAAGAATTTTGAAGGAGGATTTTTTTCTTACTAATCATCTACCATGCTTTCTGAAAGAAGGCTACCAAAGACTCAATAACATGGCTTAATAGAAAAGGGAGATGTAAAAGTGATTGCTTTCAGGTGATTAAAGTGTATGTTGTAGACTTCTTTAACTGAAGGAAAACAAAAGACTTGCTTGTCAGAACTAAGTTTATTAACATTGAAAGAGGATTCATATCCCTTAGGTAGAGGTCATGTCTTGTATAGGTAAGGTCCCATCTGAAGCATCTCTGGTTAAAAGGATGCCAAGCATCAGACTAGGGAAGATCTCTGAGCTCTTTTGGAAAACCTCTTTGTCTATCAGAGTAGACAGCACTGAACTATATGGACCAATGGTATGAACACTATACAGGAGGTTCACAGGTTGTATACAGAATTGGTGCTTCAGTGACAAGGTTGGCCGGCTGGAGGATTCTGATGAGCCTTGAAAGAAGACACAGAAGGAACAGATGGCATCGTAATCATTGAAAAACTAGCGTTCTAAGCCAAGGGAAGCCGTCCAGCCAAAGTAACAATCTGTGAGGAGAACCAGAGCCAATGTCAGGAAGAACCAGGATTTCCGCCAAGTAGACCATCCAGGAAGGCAAATAACAGGTGTGAGGGAATGAAGAGCAGCACAGGTCTGGGGGAAGTCATGCAAAACAGGGACACAAACTGAGGCACATAGGAAAACAGCTGAAATGCAAGTCCAGGGAAACTGTTGCTCTGGGAAAGGCCTGGAAGTCTGTATTCCCGGGAGAGCCATGAAGACCCAGTCAGAAGAGTCATGGAAAAGGCTGAGAAGGGAGAACAAAGTCAAGTGAATGCATGCACAGTCTTCCAGTCCATTTCCAGTCCCAATCTAAGGGGCTGGTAATGACTTAGGGTTGTTACTCTACATGGCTTGGAGACAAATTAAGTGAAGAACCATCTTCTCCCCTATATGTTGACACAGTCCCAAATTTCTTCTTCAGAAACTTTCCTAGAGTTCCTCACCAAATAAGGCTAGGTAGGTGGCTACTAAGGAGAGGGTCTTTTCAGTGATGGCACCCCAGTTGTGGGATGTTCTCCCCAGAGAAGTTTTCTGACCTCTAGACTGTAGCATTTAAGGCATCAGGTTTTTATTTTTCCTACCTTTTTACTTCTTCAAGCTATTATTTCATTTTTTTGAATTGTAGATTGATGCTGGTCTCTACTCTGGTTTTAGGCTTCTAAGGGCTTTAAATCATGTTTTATTACATTGTATTTTAGGGTTTCTATGTTGCGAACAGCCCAGGGAGCTGTAGCTATTAGGCTGCATGGAAAATGTGCAGGATACAATGAAATAAAATAGAAAGTCTCAGTGGTTCATCCAGCTAAGCAGTTGACATCCAAAACGAAGTATGCTGTTCCCCAAGATCCTTCCACAAAGTGACATTCTGCACTAGGGGTAGCTAATGCTTCCCCCCCAGGATTTTTGGTGTGCAGCAGCCAAATGATTTGCCCAGCACAGCCAGGGAACAGGAGAGCTGTAGCTGAAAGCACCAGGCTGACTCAACCAGGTTGTCTCCTGTCCTACACAATCCTTACCAAGGTGTGCTCAACATGGAGACCAGGCATACAGCAAGATGTTGCTTACAAGAGAACAAAGAATGGATCGAGACTGGTTCACATTCACGTCTGAATGGTAACCCTTTGACAATGCTATCCCTTTCCCCTCTTAGCTTGAAGCCAATAGGCCACTGCTGCAAATCTTATTTTAAATTAAAACTGTACATTGTTATCTATAATTATAATGCTATAAGCCACTCTAATCACTTACAATGCAGCTACGGCAAATGATTTAATTGTATGGGACCTCTCTGCCCCTCACAGCAAGAGCATAGCTCACACTGCAGCTAATAAGAGTTATGTGCACATAACTGTGTGAGAAATGAATAGACCTCTTTTGATTACAATAAGGTTATAAGCAGCAGGAGTCCATTATGATTAGCAGTAAAATGAAGATTTCCCCATAAATCATAAACGTTACCTTATAATTTCCATTCTCCCCTTATCTTCATCCCCTGTGTGCATCTGTGGATTTATGTTTTGTTTCTGAGCGGGCACTCTGCATTGTGCCAGCCGTCAGTCTGTGTTATCACAATGTGTTGGTTTTTGTTTTAATTGCAAAGGGATCAGTTTTGAGGAGGGAAAAGTCCCTATTCTTTGCAAAATGAACATAAAAGATGGACGTAATTTTTATCCTGGTACTTGCCAGAATTAGGACCTGTAGTCTTGGGATAGCCTTGCCTCCTTCCCCTGAGGATCCTGGTTCACACCATTAACCTCATCCCATGTTGTGAGGCTTTAGACTACCCTTTGTCACATTGTGTAGTGCAATTTACATGTAAGTGCACCTACATACTAGGTCATTGCCACAATTTGCCTAGTCAAAAAAGTCCGGAAAATTCAGCGTCATGCCTCTTATAACTTCCTTTCTATAAACTAAAACATTCTCAGAACCAAAAGTCTCCCAAACAATAAGAACAGTTTTGAGGGGTATGTTTGTCTGAGCTGAAACCTCCAGCAAACAGAATTAAAATCCGTCGAGGGAAAGTTTTTTGTATGCTGGTTGAAAATTTGTAGGCCAAACAATTGTTATATGGAGAAAAGAGTTTTGCAGATTTTATTGTTATGCATAGCCTCAGGAAAGATTAAACCTTTAATTATCTGTATTTGAGGAAAGCTGAAAGTCATTCTTATGCTGAATGAAACCTCCTGGTGTAAAGAGCCACAACAAAGGCCTTTCATATGCAGCATTTTCCTTGCTCTGGGTGCTTTTGCCTTGGGCAAAAAATGACCCCAGATGCAACCAGTGCAAGTTTCATATCACACAGGATGAAGGCTTGATAATGGAGGCATTCTGATTGCAAAAGTATAGGAACATCTTCATGTAAACAATCAATTATAAAATCTATCTCTGGTTGGAAATGTGTTGAGAAAAAAGAAACTGATACAATATCTTAACATTAAAGGGGAAATGATTTATAGCATTAACTACATTTATATTGTATATCCCTGCATGTTAATATATATCAGAACATACTATCGTTATTAACAATAATTATACATTTGCTTCAACAAAGGCACACCAAGTAGCCATATATTTATCCATTTGTAAATTATGCCTAAGGGCCACCTATTCTCCAACCCACTGTGTTATTTTGCTTGGCTGTTTGTCCTTCTGGTGTTGTAATATCAGTCCTCCAAGAGGGCATGAAAATCAATTTTATGTTGACATTACATGAGGTTCCAAGAAATGGGTACGCAATTCAAAAGAACATGTATATCTTTAAATATCAACAAACGTTCCATCACAAGATTTATCCACATTGTTATCTCTTCCCAAAAGGAAGCTGTCCTTGGGCAATGCCAAAAACATATGAAGAAGAGAAGTATTGGTAGCATTATACCTCCAACCATTGGCTAATTTAATCAAATCCTTGTTGAAGAGATGTTGTGAAATCCAGTATGCTCAAAATGTAAATTTTGCTGGATTGTGTAGTCTAAGACACAAAATCCCTCTCGAAATTGATAAAAGAGTAGCATTCCATTGGTTGGGCAATACAGGGTGTTCCAGTTCATTATTCCATTCTTGTCTGAGAGGCTGTGAACTATGTTTATCCACCAATATTCAATATTTATAAGCATAAATTGTAGGCTGAGGTAATTTTTTGGCCTCAATCAATACTTCCAGTGACTTAAGTTGTTCTGCATCTGTACAAGTTGTATCCAACCTAGATTATAACAAATGTTTCAGCTTGATGTATTGCGATAAATGACCATTCATTTTTAGCCTGCAAAGCAGAGAATGATCCCCCCTGCCCCAATAAAATCAGTACCAACAAGCTCTAGAATGTAAAACTCATCCCATTCATCCAGGTCTGCCAAACATTTTCTTGCCTATTTTTGATTCTGGGTTTTTGTATGAAGTTAATTTTGTGTGTGCAAAATATGTTAAAATCCAATTGACATAAAAGTATACACCATAATTGGAAGGTGGTGCTTTATCTTTGTTGTGGCAAAAGTCAAATCTAATCCACTTGGGAAGAGAATTCCAAAATGAAGCTCCCAAAACAGAATCTCTCTCTCTCTCTCTCCCCACCCCCCACCCCCATTTTTTTAAATGGTGTGATTTGGTCAATTTTGTATTGCACGATCAAAAAAGTTCTTAAAAACTCTCCCCAAAACTAAAACAAAAAGGAACAATGTTGGAGAAACCACACATAATCAAAATACAGGATCATGTACCTGTGATAATGTTCCTGTTTGTGTCATGGGGGCTGAGCATGCTCACCTTGTAGGGATTTCTGAGAAATTCAAATCAGTTTTTTTGTGATCAAACATTGCCCAGTCTGTGCCTGTCTGATGGAACCAGACTGGGATGCAATCTGCAGTCAAAGTGTACATTTCTGAGCTGACAATGTGACATGTGGACCAAAAAATAATCCAAATGAAAGAAAATGTTCAACAACCTGTATACTTTTGAAAAGTGTGCATAAACATGTGTACTTTTTAAAAAAATGCACACACATGTGCTTTAAAGAAAGGAAGAAAAATGCTTGCATTTCAAAGATGCATAGAACTGATGCATTCATTTAGGAAAATACAGACAGAGGCAACAAGGGGGGGGGCGGGAGAACGTTCACACAGTATGTGGATTTGAGTTGGAACAAACTTTGAGGTGTTACTTGAAGAACTTCAGTAAGCCCATCCCTACCTGCTCTGCTCCACCATGAAGTTCACCATATTGGAATCAGGACTGGCTTTTTTGTGCGGCAGAAAGAAGCTAATGCTGTGGCTCATTCCGAAAGGGTTCCTTTTCCAATGAAAGAGCTGTCTGTTATTCTGCTTCGTTCACAAGGCACTTCCGAGTGACTTTGGGATTTATTTAGGTATAGTTTTTATGCTTACCTTACGGTTACAAATTTGCTGGGTGTGCTGTTCCCCTGCATGTCTTTCTTCCATTTTCTTTCTGTTATGCATCTCACCATGATACCTGCACTTGATTCCCACAAGAAGTCCACACTTCTTTTCCTGAAATAGCCCCATTTGGAGGAGTACTTGGGTGGTTGTTTTCAATCTGCAGTTCCATTATCTAGGTAGCCTTTAGCTGACGGTTACCTGGCAATAGCTGAGTAATAAACTGCAGTGCAGACTCCAAAAACTATTTCCAGGTTGGGTTAAAGTTCTGGTTTAACATGCTTTAACATGATCTATAAGGGGGGAAATTTTAACATGATCTATAAAGGGGGAAATTTTGCATCCATTTTTTCATTTTATTTTGATAACATTGCATTTAAATCTAACCAAATGCATTAGAGAAAGCAAAGTCATCCCTTGTCATCATCAAGAATCATAGAAAGAGCATTGCCAAAGATTCTTAGGTTTTAATCATAATTTAATTATTAGATTTTAATTCCAAGGGTGCAGCCAGATGGGTTGTGCCCTCACTGCTCATAAGCCTCTGAACTTGGAGGCTTGCAAGCATCCTCTGCAGGGCAGGGGAAGTGGAGGAGGCAATTGTCACTCCTCAGTCCATCTGCTCTGCAAGTCAGCCTGGGGGCTGATTTCTATCACCTCGCTGTGCCCTTTTGGATAGGGAGGGGAGAAGGCTGGGTCACAAGCAGTATGCAATGCTTTTTCGTGCCAATGGTCTTCTCTTCTCCCCACCCACTGGAACAGCCCTCTATCCTCTGGGCCTGACCTTGGGGAAAGTGCCAGCATGGTTCTTTCTGTGTTGGATGTGAGGGAAAGAGGGGGATTCAAGTGTTGCTCCCCAAGATCCAAGGTCCAGCCTCTATGTCTTCAGATCTGGGAATCTGAAGAATCCTGTAGCCCACTAAACACTGTCTAGGGGGGCACTGGCCACTCTGCACGACTCCATAGCAATGCTCACTCTTACAATCACATGAGACCTCATGTGTGCTCATCATCCAGAAAAATGGCAGCTGGAAAGCCCAATTGCTGTGCACCTTTTCCACATGCGTCTCTGCCTCTGGCCATAAGTGAGGGAGAAGGAGGGCTGCCAGGAGTACCATGGACTCACTACGGCCATGTAGATTTCACTGAAACTAGCAGGACTGATTCATGTTTTCACCTGGAATATTGTGTCCAGTTCTGGACACCAAGATTTAAGAAAGATGCAGGTAAATTGGAAAGGGTCCAATGGAGGGCAACACTGCCCTATGAGGAGAGACTGAGAAAACTGGGCATGTTCAGCCTTGAGAAGAGAAGAGTGAGTAGGGACATGATATCCCTCTATAAGTACCTCAAAGGCTGTCGCAAAGAGAAAGGTCCAGATCTCTTCTTGCTGATGCCAGGGTGTAGGACACGGAATAATTGATTCAAGCTGCGACAAATAAGATTCAGGCTGGACATCAGGAAAAGCTTCCTCACTGTCAGAGCAGTATGACAGTGGAATCAGCTGCCCAGAGAGGTGGTGGGCTCTCCCACACTGGAGACATTCAAAAAGAAACTGGGCAGCCATCTGGGTGGGATGGTGTAACATGGTGTCCTGCATCAGCAGGGGGTTGGACTTGATGGCCTTCATGGCCCCTTCCAACTCTACTATACTATGATTCTATGTTTGCCTTTCTTTTCATTTCAAAAATTTACTAGTGTGATGTGTCAACAGCCAGGCTCACAGTTTTCTTTCTACAAGACCAGTAGGCTACATTCACTTGCAATCTCACACACATACCTCCCTTTTCTCCAAATAAAATAAACGTAAAAGCTTAGATTAATGGGATTTTAGGCCAGATTGAGCTTTGTTTTGCATCATAATATCAAGCAAGGCTGATGTGCTGCAGCGTCAGGCTCAGGTTCAATGAGAGACCCAGGTTCAAATTTTCACAAACCAGTTGAGCTTGCTGGGAGACCTTGGATCAGTCACTATCTCCCAGCCTGTCCTTCCTCACAGGCTTGTTGTGGGGTTGGAAGGGTTGAAGAACCCTGCATATCAACTTCAGCTATCTGGAGATAGATAGATACACTTAATAAGCCCAGTGTTTCCTCTCAAATCCTGCCATGACACAGTGTTTGCACATTACAGGAAGTCTAAACTGCCCTGAGTTAGCAAAAGTTGCTTTTGCTAGGAGAGTAAGATTTTTTTCTTTATGGAAGGAGGGAAAATCCAAACCAAACAAAACCAGTCACTGCTTTGGAGCTTCAGCTGTGTATATTTATCCTAAGAAAAGAGCTGATGTTTTCTCTCCTGAATTAATATGCAAATCAGCTTAATCAACACATTCCATGAGCCAGTTTGGAATTATGTATTGTCCTGAATGTTTATTTGGTACTATTCTTAGCACTCTTGCTCATGACTGTGCATGCGGTTTTGCAAACTCTTTCCCCCACAGGAAGATGACTTTCACAGAAAATCTGTGCCACTTCTCTACCTTGAGGATCTTGTCTTTTTCATCCACCAGTGCCAAAAGGCAACCAATGTCCACGTCCTTATTCAATGATGACACAACTTGAGCTATGCAGTGTGCAATGGAGAGTCTAATCATTAAAATACATGCTGTGGTTTCCAGTGGAGGTCCCAGTGAAGATCAGTTCATCCACTGTGCGATGCATTCACGAGCATTTGCTTTGACTGGGTCTGAGACACACCATTCTTCTAACCCAGTGCAGTGTGTATTTATCTGGCCACCAACTCACTTCCTCATAAAAGATAGGGTTGTTTGTGAGAGTTTCTTCTGTCTCCTGCACCTTGTTTCAGCTGTGTGCGTGAGCGCATGTGTGCACGCGTGTATGTGTGTGTGCATGTGTGTGAGGGATGGACAAAGCTTTCAGTGTCACTTTCTCCTGCATTCATTTGAAAAAAGAAATTTGCTTTTTTTCTGCCCCATATATGAAATAGTGGGTTTTGGTAAATTTTCACCAAAAATGAACTGGACTGAAATTCTCATCTACCTGCACTAGCCAAATTCAATAGGAAAAGCAGTTCTCAGCATGGAAAGGACTGTGTCATGCCAGTCTGAGAGGTAGTTATTGAAGATGGCGATCCAGCCAGAAAAACAACAATAAAAATAACAACAAAAAAGACACGAACCTTAATTCCTCACTGCAAACATGGTTGAACACCATGGATTCAAGCCAAGGTATTCAAACTAAAGCACTCGCAATTCTGGCCTTGGATGGATGGATATGTCAGTTACAGTTTCTACCACATTCTTTTTTAAACTCAAGTTTTTTCTTCTGAATATAGAAAAAATGCAAGTTTTGGCACATTGTTGTTTAAAGCTTACTAAAAGTTCCCACCCCTGCATAGTCTGTGCACACACATGTGTGTGCATGTGCACGCACATACACGTGTGTGCGTAGGTTGGGCCTATCCACCTTGGAATCTGGCCCTCTTCTTCCCATCAGGCTTCTTTTCATCCTTGCCCTGTGCTTCAGAAGGGAAATGAGCCAAGGGGAAGTCTGCAACTGCTTGTGGCATTCTCATGGCACAACTGGGAACCTTCTTCCACAGCATGCGCAGCACAAACAAAGACTGCCAATCAAGTCTGTGGAAGAGGAATGCTGCTTGCAGAGCATCCATGCAGGGCTTGATTCAGGCCCATGTGAACGCCAGGAAGTCAGATCCATGGCTGCAAGACAGTGGGACAGAGCCCAGGGAACTGAGCTCAGGGAATTTAGGGATTCGCACCTGCAAAACAAGTTCTTTGCTCATCCTGATGTGATGTGTGATTCACAGTTGATGGAAATCACATGAGGAGGGTCCATAACTCAGTAACAGAAGGCTTGCTTTGCATTCAAAAGGTCCCAGGTACAGGTAGTTAGGCTGTAAAAGACCACTGCCCAAGAACCTAGCAGGCTCCCAATTAGTCTAGAAAGCACACAGCTAAATGGACCAACGGCTTGACTACATAGAAGGCAGATTCATGGCTTTGTACTTGGACCTCTATACTGAATAGAAGCAGAATTTTATGGAGCAGCTCTCTTTCCAACCTGGGAGAGGAGGGAAAAAGGCTGGAGGCAACAGGGTATGAATGCCCTGGTTGCTCAGATGGTGAGCAAACTTCACTTGGCTGGAAACCTTTATAGAGGGCAGAAAGCATCCAGCGAGTCATGCGTATGCATTGTTAATTAGAGCTTTCCTTGAAGATGTGGCTCCTTTCCCTATAGTTCCTCCATATGAGTAGTGATCTGTGGAGGTGCACAAAATCAGTCCTGTCCTTTTGTCAGGAAACTGTGCTGTCTTGAATCCTGATTCAGGTTTTATTCTTCCTCTCAAAAGGTTGTTGGAGAAGTCAGGAGGTTGTGTTCCCATTTCCTATAGTCATTCCCAAATGTTAACAGCAGCGTTTTCTGCCCAGAGAGCTGCTGGGCATTTGGAAGTTGCACTTTGGCATGAAAGAAAAACAGGAGGGCTGCGCACATTAATTCGGTCATCAATCATCCTCCTTAACAGTGTGATCCTGTCCAGGTTTGCTCAGAAGTAAGTCTCACTGAATTCAGTAGGGCTTATTCCCTGTTGCATGAGACTGCAGTCCAAGTACCCCTAATACTGAGGCATCAAGGATTTGCAGGGCTGCAAGATTCTGGAAGAAATAGTTATTCATGATGCAATTTTGTTAAGTTTATTTGTTTATTTGCATTGATCTTGGCATTTCGAAAACATCTCACACTCTGCAAGCACTCGTGAGTGTTTCCCCCTCCTTTTTATGTTTAACTTAGCACATCATAAATAGACTTGCTGTGTTCCATGAGTGGTTCCATGCCACTGAAGCCAAAGTTAAATATGGTTATAAATCTTTGCACTTTTGGAGGCCTTACAAAGTGCCTGCTGCAGTATATCAGACACTTAGCTGTATGTACATGTTAGACGACTGCTCCAGGACGGCTCTCAACTGGGAGCTACAATTTTCCAGGTGCCTCCCAATTAATGGAGAGAGTTAAGGGAGAGCTCTGGCATCTCATTTGCTTTGCTCCTCCTCAACCCTCTGCCCAACCCTTCTTCATATGCAAGAACACTCTGGGGTGGTGTCTGGGGAATAGAGTCAAAGCTGAAAACTTTTCCTCCAGTAAAGAATCCCTGTCCCATGAAATAAGAAATGTGTTCAGCAAGAATTTAACTGTAGCCTGAATATTACAAGGCAGATACATGGACAATAGAAGTGGAAAGCATAGACTAATTCTTCTCCATGTTCCTAGATTTGCAATAATATGGGGAACAGGTTCATATGAACATCACTCCTCCTTTTCAGGGGAGAATATCTGAAGATTTATGCTAATGTTGTGCCCTCCTGGACTTTTGCAACCTGTTCACTACTCTGCAAAATAGTTGCTTATCTGCTTCCTTCACAGAGCCAGTGAGAATTTTGAAGTTGTTTTTTTAAGTTTGCAGTACTCAAGGGCTTACCTTACTGTCGCAAAGGGGCTCTTCCACTGCTTGAGTTTTCTGAAGAGTCCTGTAGGCCTAAGCCATAACATCACCTCTTGGAGCTTTCTGCTGCTGATGCCTAATGGCTGCCAAGTGAAGACATTTTTGGTTTTGTTGTTGAAAAGATGCAACCTCCTCACCCCCCACTCCACAGCTTTCGGGTACTCATTAGGCAGAAACAGAGGGGAGCCCTAAGGGAGGAAATCTTGGTTAAGTCCTCTGTGGGGCTTCTTGGAAGGCACAAGCTGAGAGGCAAGCTGTGAAGCACAGGCAAACAAGACTTCAGCTGGGGGAGAAACCCCTCCATGGGCACCTTGTTGACATAAAGTGAGCCATTACACACTGCATGCTGAGAGATTTCTCCAAAATCCTTAGCCTTCTTTCTATTTCCAGATGCGATGGCTTTCAACTCATCACAGCCCAGCCAACCACCAAAAATAAATACATAAAAAAATCATCCCAGCCACCGCTCTGCATAGAAGCTCCCACTGCATGCCATGCTTGTGCAATGTGTCCAAGGGACAAGTCTTTGCCTCTGGAACGCAACTGGAAGTGCCAGATGGGAAGCATCTGAACTAGGGATGGATTGGCACTTGTTAGTAAGCTGGTTGTTATGCTGAAAGTCCACTAGCTTAATCTGCCAAGGAAGTTCTTGTGCTCATATGTGGCTTCCCCACATCAAGTGACTGGGCATTGCAGCTGTTGTATATTGATGAGGTTTAGCAAATATTGCCAGGCAACTCGATTGGTTCCTATACAGTATAGAACTCCTGAAAAGAATCCTTTTCATTGTGCCCTGGGCATCTAGAAATCTATGATTACACAGATGCTCTGCTAGGCTCTACTTTGCTTCCTCCATCTTCTTCTCTTATCACACGAGCACATGCTCCTTTTCTGTTCTCTTGCCTACCATCATGTTCCCTCCCCACATTGCATGAACAGCTGATCGATGTATCACTTCACTGTGGTGTATCAGTTTTTAAATGGTGAATGCAGACTCTTCATTGTATTGGGTTGTTTAATTGGACTAGCTTTTGGCCTCTTGACCCTATATTCACCTGCTGAAGTCTGAAAGGAGAGAGAGAGAGAGAGAGAGAGAGAGAGAGAGAGAGAGAGAGAGAGAGGAAGTCCCACTATTTTTGAAAGGCATTTATTGTCCTAGCAAAAATGTCAATAAACTGCCTAATGTGTTTCAAGTGTGGCTTCTCATCAGGAGTATTGCTCAGACTTACTTAAAAGGTGCTGGTTCTGCACAAAACTCTGTCTAGTATAGCATTCCCAAGTTTTACAGGGATCAGATAGTTTTTTAGAAAGTGAACAAGTACGCCTTTTGCAGCAATGGGTTTTCTTTGAGTAGCACAGCCTTTTCCAGCCTGATACCCTCCAACTATGTTGGACAGCATCTCCCAGACTTCTGGACCAGCATGGCCATTTGCCGCAGGTTTCCACATTACTATGATGGTGAATCCATGAACTTAATCCTGATTCCTCACTGAAATGCAGGCTGAGCATTGGTTGCACACAGATATGCAATTTAAGCTGGAGGAATCACATAACAGACTGTCATAACCATCAGTGACATCACTTCACCAACAAGTGCACATGGATTTGGATAATGGCCACACTGACAGAGAGTGACAGAAGGCTCAGCCCATGAAATGCTGGAGGCGTCAGGTCAGAGAATTCTATTTTAATGTCTTTGGTGTAGTAGCCTTGTTGGTGCCACTGCAATGCGTGAAAGCAAATCTTCCCTGTTCACCCACACAAGTTGCTGTTATGCGTGGCAGATCCATCCTCGTGGATGAGGGAAGTCTTATTCTGCACTGGGCTGGCATTTAAAAGTAGCATCCGGAGGTCTGGGGCAGGCTGGTAGGGAAACCATCAAACGGTGGATGCAAGAAGGACTGAACACAGTGCAGCTGTTAGCTATCTGGCCCACATTTCCATTACCCAGCCAGTCCTCTGCCCAGTGCCACATCTCTCTCTACAGATTGTGTTCAGCTGTCTCCCATCTGGCCTCATAGACTCCCTCCCAAGCAAAGTCCCAGACATATATCCCCATTATACCAGCACTTCCTCGTGAGGTTTGAGCTCGAGAGCGGCCTTTCCCTCTGCAAGGGTGCAGACCCGATTGTGCTGGTCCACCCCTGGAACCGGATGGATCCGAATGGATTCCTGAAGGCCCTGGGGGAATTCCCGGTTGATAAGGCTCCTGTCGATGTCTTGGTCGAACTGTGGAATGGAGAAATGACCAGGGCTATTGACACGATCACTCCTAAGTGTCCTCTTCTGCCTGGCAGAGCCCGTTCATCCCCCTGGTATACACCTGAGCTATGGGCGATGAAGCAGGTTGGGAGACGTCTAGAGCGTAGGTGGAGGAAATCACGGGAAGAATCTGACCGAACACACTTAAGAGCCCATTGTCAGGCCTGTGCTGTGGCAGTGAGGGCGGCAAAGAAGAAATTCTTCTCCACTTCCATTGCCTCCTCACAATGCCATCCGGTGGAGCTCTTTTGGGTTGTATAGGGACTGGTTCATCCAGGCCCAAAAAAAAATCCCATGCCACCCTCGATGGCCCGCTGTGACGACTTTGCCAAGCATTTCAAGGAGAAAATTGCTCAGATTCGTCACGAGCTGGACTCCACTAGTGACTCAGAACCTTTGGGGGAGGTGCCAATGTTGCTGTCTGGTCCACAATTGATGGATGAATTTCAGTTATTGCGGCCTGATGATGTGGACAAGGAGCTTGGAAAAGTACGTCCTACCACCTGCTTACTGGACCCTTGCCCATCTTGGCTACTCAAGAAAGCCAAGGATGGGATAGGGACCTGGATCCTGGAGGTTGTCAACGCCTCTCTAAGGGCTGGCCAGGTACCTGCCCCTTTAAAGGAGGCAGTAGTCCGGCCAGTCCTAAAGAAGGCATCCCTGGATCCAGAGGTGGCCACCAATTACAGACCAGTGACCAACATCCCGTTTTTGGGCGAGGTGTTAGAGCGGGTGGCGGCGGGACAACTCCAAGCACTCTTGGATGAAACTGATTATATGGACCCATTTCTGTCCGGCTTCAGACCCGGGTATGGTACTGAATCTGCCTTGTTCGCCCTGTATGATGACCTGTGCAGGGAGAAAGACAGGGGAAGTGCATCCCTGTTGGTTCTCCTGGACCTCTCAGCGGCTTTTGATACCATCAACCATGGTATCCTTCTGGATAGGCTAGCGGGATTGGGAGTTGTGGGCACTGCTTTGCAGTGGTTCCACTCCTATCTCAATGGCCGATTCCAGAAAGTGGTGGTGGGGGACTATGGCTCTGCGCCATGGCAGTTATGCCATGGAGTTCCACAGGGGTCCATTTTGTCCCCCTTGCTATTCAACATCTACATGAAAACCCTGGGAGAGGTCATCAGGAGGTGTGGGCTGTGGAATCATCAGTATGCTGATGATACCCAGCTCTACCTCTCATTTTCAACCAATCCAGGTGAGGCAGTGGCTTTACTGAACTGGTGCCTGGCCGAGGTAATGGGCTGGATGAGGGCCAATAAACTGAAGCTCAATTCAGACAAGATGGAGATCCTGTTGGTACGTGGTTCGGGCTTCGGGGCGGGGGGACCTGGACCTTGTCCTGAATGGGGTTGCACTTCCTCTTAGGGACAAGGTTCGCAGCTTGGGAGTGCTCCTCGACCCTGAGCTGTCATTAGAAGCTCAGGTGATGGCAGTGGTGAGGAGCGCTTTCCTTCAACTTCGGCTGATGCATCAGTTGCATCCCTACCTGGAGAACGATTGCCTGGCGACAGTGACACATGCACTGGTAACTTCCTGTTTAGACTTCTGTAACGTGTTCTACGTGGGGCTACCCTTGAAGACGGTCCAGATACTTCAATTGGTGCAGAATAGAGCTGCCAGGTTACTGATGGGGACTGGGCATTGTTCTCATATAACCCCAGTTCTCTGCCAGCTTCACTGGCTCCCTGTTGAAGTCCAGGCCCAATTCAAGGTGTTGGTTATCACCTATAAAGCCCTTAATGGCTTGGGACCTGGTTATCTAAAGGGACGCTTGCGTCCATATATGCCCTCCCGCCCCTTGAGATAGGCAGCAGAGGCGCTTCTCCGGGAACCCTCTGTGAAAGATATTAGGAGGGTGAGTACCCAGAGGAGGGCCTTCTCTGTGGTGGCACCCCACCTATGGAATGCACTCCCCAGAGAGGTCCGCCTGGCGCTATTGTTATTTGTTTTTTGGCGCCAGACCAAGACCTTTTTATTTAAAAGTTATTTTAATTGTTAATTTATGAATTATATTTATTGGGTTTTTATGTACATGCTGAGATGTTTCCAGTTTTTTAACTGTTTATTTATGTTTATTTATTAACGTTGTAAGCCACCCCGAGGCTTTTTGCAAATGGGGTGGCATAAAAATGGTTTAAATAAATAAATAAATAAATACAAGCCAAGGGGCAAGTGAAGGAAAAATAACAAGGCACCCTCACCATCAGGGCATCCAGACAGGCAAACCAAAGGGTCCGTCCACATCTCTAGCACTCCCGCAGCACCCTCACCAGTCTCGGTGGTGCAGCATCCAGGCCAGAGAAACTTTGAGTTTCTCACTTTTTTAGTTATGGTGTTCTCCAATCAAATATGCAAATATCTGTATATTAGGGAAAATATTATTCAATATGCAGTATCTTTGGAATATTGCTGGCAAGAAGCACATGTATTGGGCAAAATATATTGAGAGAAATGTACACAGAAAGTTTAGGGATTTTCATGTGTACTCGCATTAAAAGATCCCAAAGGTCAGGATGAGACAAATTTAAGACTGAAGAAAATCTTGAAGTGAATTTAAAATTGGGAGAATGAAAAACAGAAGAAAACTGGCATTCTTCCATACCTATTTTGGCTGCAGTAGTAGCTGTAGGGTTAAAGACATATCCTCACAGCGCCTTCTGATGGGCTTCATGGGCCACCCCATAGCTCAAAGCATATTTGCCAAGTCCCCAAAATGGCTTCTGCAGAAGAACATTCTTCCATTGTCTTCCTGGCCAGTTATAAATACAGGAAAACAGCAGCCTGAGGCTTAGCAGTGAGTTGTTGCTAAGCAATAGCAAAGGGTTAGCTTTGTATCCAGTAAAGCTACAAGACCTGAGAATACCGGAAAGGGAGATAAGGAGGTGGGTTGCTGCAGGAATAGTGCTGGGTTGTAATATGGATAAATAATTCAAATTCCTTTGGACACACATTACATTTCATAAGCCAAGAGTGAATTAAATCTGCCATTGTGTGGCCCAATTATCTAACTTTCTTAGGTCCTTCTGGAATTGCCCAGCATTCTTCCCTAGCTGAGCTAGCCTAAATAATTGTGTAATGTCTGCACATCCCCACTCCCCCATGTGTGTGTGTGTGTGTGTGTGTGTGTGTGTGTGTGAGAGAGAGAGAGAGAGAGAGAGAGAGAGAGAGAGCGAGCGAGCGCAAGTTTATAGAGATCTAACCTGGATATCATTGTGGTCTGCTTAATGAAGCTTTCCAATAAGTAAACAGAATCAAACCAACTGCTAGACAAGAGAAGAAAAAGTAATACTGTAAATAGAGCATAATCACATAAATCAGTGCTGCACCCTTACTGGGAATACGGGTATCAGGTCCAGGCAACCTGGCCTTCTTTGCCTTTTCCTGCCAAAAATAAAGAGAACTCTGAAATGGAATGTCAGAGGCAGGCAATGAAAATGATTAGGGGCACTGAAGGAGTCCTGGAAGAGGTGAGACTGAAAAGATTAGGGCTGTTTAGATTAGCACGGAGACAGAAGAGGGGCATAAAAATAATGAATGGCACTGAAAAGCTAAATCAGGTACACCCTCTCATATAACAGAGAAAACAAAGGGATGTCTAATAAAATAAGCGACACATTTAAAGCTGGAAAAAGTGGTAGCTTTTTTTCCTTTTGACATAACACCTTGGAGTGGGATGGGGGGGGGAGATTAAGAATTCAGTGTTTCTGAGAATTAGGCATTCTGCTGGGAAGTAGATGCTTCAGTAATGAAGTTCATTATAGGCCCTGTCCTGAAATCTAGCACTGTCCTTCTAGAATGCCCAGGACTGCATTTAGAGGTTAGACTGCACACAGCTGATATTCTGGTGCATCAGGTGTGCTCCTTGACTTTTATATTCTGCAGCTGTGCTGCCCAGGGGTTACTTGTCCCCTGGCCCAGCATGCATGCCGGGGGCTTTTCAACCCTGACAATCCAGAACACCAAGGGCAATTATGCAAGTCCCTGCAACATGTTACCATCATATGTGGGGTATGGTGAATGAGCCATGGTGTTTGCATGAATTGGGACTCCTGGAGAGACTCTTAATTCTGGAATTTTGCTATCTTGGGAATTCTCCATGGTCCTGACTTTGCTTTCTGTTCTGTATCTCGCTTTGCCTTGGGCTCCAACCTGGAAAATGAGATGTGGCAAGATCAGATGCATTGCATTGGGGAACATAGCCCCACTCAGACAAACAGACAGACAAACAAGCAACAAACCTGAAGGTGGTTGACATGGATCTCAGACTAATTTTGTTACCAATATTGTTATTTGCTTGATGAAATTAACCCCCTGCAGAAAGGACTTCTTTCATTCACCTAATGCAAATTGTGTCTGCTTTAGTATGTCAGCTTTACTTCCTGTGCACTCATCCTTTCTCAATGCTAGAAAGGGTGGATGTAAATTGTATATACATTTTGGAGAACAAAAGCAAAGCAAAAACCACTGGGATATTTAAGGTTATAGAAATATCACTCTGAAGTTATCTTAAGATCCCCCCATACATACATCTATTGCATTATGTGAGACACATTTGGTATATTAAAGAGGGTAGATTTATGGCTATGTGATCAAACTTGCACATCTCATTGTCATAGAATTTGGTGCTTCACTGTGCAATCCTAATATTGCATAACACTTATTTAGTGGTAATAAATAAGGAAACACTAAAAGTCCAAGATGGTGTCTTCATAGTAAACACTGACAGCTGTATTGATGTGTTCATATCACCATCATCTGGGTTCTGTTCACACATTGAGAGTTGGTAGGAAAGTTTTTGTTCTTTCTCCGTAAGGATGTGGCAACTGGTAACAGCTGCTATCCTGACTTGGGCTCCTTGCAGTAGCTGGAAACAGGCCACAGCCATTGCAATCTTGTGAAGGAGAATTCATATTCACGGTGAGGTATATACAGTGCAGGGTGAAGAATGTGAATCCAACTTCTCTGCCCCATCCACAGGCCACAAAAGTGTGCAGATGTTCACAAGCAGCACTCTTGGTGGGAAGGCCTAAGCTTCAAAAGACTTAGAGACAGTGGGGCTTACCAAGCACAACAAAACTTTTCTTTCATATGGAATTTTCTGAGTTACTTCCGACACTTTGGAGTTGGACTGCCAGATCTCTCACAATGCTTCACAGCTCTTGATGACATAGGAGAGTTTCCAGCATCAAAATTTGCCGGGTTCATGTCTCCTGATATGAACACAACTGCATTTTTCTGACAAAGTTCTTCTGTTCTCAAGCTTGAAAACACATTTGGAAAATGCACACTTTAAAAATGCAGATCTTGGGAGGGAAAATGCATGTTCACACTTCAGTCACTTGAGGAAAAGTAGGCAATTGGGTGTGTGCTCTAAAAGAATTTGCACCCAAATACTCACTTTTCCCATATGGACCACAAGAAAAAGCTTGCAGTTGAGAATGGGAGCAAGGTGGAATGTACAGAACCTCAACACATGCCATCTCATCCTCTGTGCTCTAGCACTGCCAAGAAAGGCCTAGAATAAGGAAGCAAGGGGTATTTGGCCATGGTAGATCATTTGTGTAAGAGCTCAGCTCAATTGTATGTGATTCCCCTTCCAACTGCAGCCTCACTGAACCTCAGGAGAGGCTTGTCAGAATCACATGACCCTCCTGTGGGGAATTTCCATTCTGTGAGTGTAGGATTGGATGCAATTCAGGGAGATTGCAATATATGATTACCAGAGATATTTTCCAGAGGTGACTACCTTAGATCAGCCATATCCAACCTGATGTCCTTCAGATGATAACTAATCATCTGTGATATTGTGGGGGTTTATGGGAATTGTAGTCTAACACATCTGGAGGTTGGGAAAGACTGTCTTATGCCAGATTGCAAACTGATTGCAAATAGAAGGAAACACTCTTATCACATATGCACTATATTAGGATGCACATATTGATATGAATCTGTTCTGTTGGTGATTCACAGATTGTCAAACATCTTTTCTTGAACTCTCCACTCATTGACAGAAAATGATATTTTTAGGGATGTGCAAGAATTTTGTTTCATTTGCACAAGCATATATTAATGTTAAAGTGCATCAGCAAGTGTGTGTTAGCACCAGTGTGCATTAATGATAATGTGCATTAAAAAAATCATGTGTTCAGTGTTGCAAGTGTGAATTAGTGCTAATCCTTGCAAAAGTAAAACAAACGAATGAACAAACAAAAATCGCACTCTGCAGAATCCGTGCAGCTTGGAAAAGATTTCCTCCTGTGGAATCCATGAGAAAGTTTTATAGAAATTTGAACTCATTTGAATCTGCTGTTTCCCTAGAGTATACAAGAGATGTGAAAATGCTCAACCTCTACAGCAGGGCTGAGATGAAAAGTTGCTGCCCTTCAGTGTTTGAAATGATCATAAAATTAGTCAGTGCAAAGCTTGTGCTGATAATCATGCTGTAAAAAGAATGGATGCAGGGGGTTCTGAATGATTTTTCTTTCAGGGAACAGCAATGTACTGCAAAGCTTGACTCTAACAGGGCATGGAATGAAGATCATGATGAAAATGATTATTTATGGGTTACATAATGCTGTTGCTCTCCATTGTACTGACTTCTGAGGAAGCAGTTATGCAAGAAGCTCATTTGAGCAAATCAAGATGGATTGCCTTTTGGTCCATGCAGTGTCCTTTGTGGTTGATGGCCACCATGCCCATGGACAGTCATTCTTTCTGCTTCTTTGGGAACAGCATGGCAGTTCTGCTAAAGAAAACAGATACTTGTACATAATAACTTGTCCCTGACTCATGTAGCTTCTAATGGGGGTGGGAGCAGAAGGGTGAAGGGGACAGATGGAGTAGGTACATGATGAGATGGCTCTGAGCTAATGAGGCAGGCTCTTTATAATTTGCAAACAACGGTTTACTCCCCGGCTCTCTGTATTTAGAAGTCCATGCATCACTGATTGCCGGCTCTCATTTCACAGGCAGAAATCAAATTATTGTTGTTATTAGTTGTTAGATATGTAGTTATTAAGTATTCTAAGAATTTAAATGCTAATAGAGTCCAGTTTAGCTAAACAACAGCATATTCCATGCCTGTCTTCCATTCTTTATAGTGTAATGTAGTTTTCCTCAACCTGATGGAGAAAGGAAGCTTGGCCTCAGTGGAGTTTTTCTTCTCATTTAAGTCAGCCTTCCTCTTGCTGCTTGGGGATGATGGGAACTGTAGTCCAAGGCAGCTGAAAGCAGCAAGTTGGGGAAGGCTGTGCTAGTGCCTTCCACATGTACCATAGCACCACAGAAACACTACACTGAATGTTAAGGAAGTGGCCGTTGTGTGGCAATAGCATTATTACATGATGTTGGAATGTGTTTGTTGGGAGCAACAGAGCCAGGCAGAATTTCCCCAGTGGGAGATCAGCTCGAGTCCAAATTAAAAGCAAACTTTTCATTAACTGAAGGAATGTATGCAGGAACCAGCATGGTGCCATCATTAGAGTGTTAGAGTTAGACTGAACAGGCAGGGTTTCAAATGCTCACTCAGCCACAAGCTCGATGTATTTCACAAGGTTGTTGTGAGGGTAGAACAGGGAGGCAATCTAGCTGATGTGTCTTAGGCAAATACAGGGTAAAGCTAATAAGGGAGCAGTCCTATGGGCTGTACCCTTAATTCCTGTTAGCTATTGATGCAGCAGATTATAAGCATCCAGTGCAGAGTGGGGGAAGGAGTGGAGGTGGTCTCTGCCATTGAGCTCCATGCTGGTTTTGGCTGTGATACTTCAGAGGAGAAAAGAAGGTGGCTGGAGTGTCATCGCAGCACCTTATATCCTGGCAGTTGCAGCCTCTTACCTCACTGCTGCTTTAGTTCTTCTCTGAGGTCAGTTTTCTGACTTTGGAGAAGCAGCAGTTTTCTGACTTTGCAAGGTACTTTCCATGCTAGCTGTGAATGGCAGGTGGGGGATCAAAATGTGGATCCCCTGCCTCAAGGGCAGAGCTCTTCAGATCAGGGAATCCAGCTTGTCCTATGCCTTCCTAGACATTGCCTAGAGGCCATAGGATTAGTCAGCAACCATCATTATCACAGCCTTCATCACCAGATGGCTAGGTTCCAAAGGACCATGAAGCTAGTTCTGTGAGCTCAATGGGACTTTGGTTATCTTAAAACAGAAGCTCCTGTGCTATGTGGCATTTTTTTTTCTCTGAAATTCAGTGATATACAGAGGTACCCAAGGAAAAGGGGACCTCACTTCTACATTTTAAAGCAAGCAGGCCAATTTGCTCTTCTTTGACTAATATATGGATTGGAAAACAATTATTCTTAGGATTTCACACTCCTGCAAATTTTGCAATTTATTTTTTGGCTCAAAATGCATATTAAAATAATAAGTATTTTAGGATCAAATATATTGTATAATGTGTCTTTTCAGATAATATGAACATTTGCAGAGGAATGATTTCCAAGCTAAACAATTCAACACAAATTTAAATATGAATTTTCATGCTCTTGTTTTGGTTTGTTTTTGCTTTTTCAATTTGCACATTGATGTGGAAACAGGAGGGAGATGGGGTGGGATCCAGTGAGGCAGGGGTACCCTTGATAAAGTCAGAGGAAGAGAGCAGGAAGAAAGAGAAATGAAAACCAAAGGGAAAAGAAGGAAAGAAGATAGAGCGAAAGGTCGGTTTGACAGAGGCAGATAGGAGAGAAGGAGGAAATTAATGCATGGAGGCGCTGAGCAGAGGATAGGCCAGAAAGACAACAGGGGAAGAGGTGGACTGGAAAAAAGCCATGGGGATACTAGTAGAAGTTAGCAGGGACTGCCTGACCCTTCAAGGAGCTGAGGATTCAACAGCAACATCAAGGAAGCTTGGGGAAGAGAGAGGGCTGCAGTTGCTGCTTCCCTGGGCTGTACCTGAGAGCCTAGTAGGCAGTTCTACTTGGAAGGCAGGAAACCCTTCCTGCTGGAGGAAACATTCCATTTGGCCTTTCTTAATAACAAAGTTCCAGAAGGGATGCTGGAAAATTTCATTTCGTCCTCAAAAGCCCTGGAAAATGCCCTAGGGATAGGGTTGAGATAAGCCATCTCTGATATTTTCCCTTCAAGCATTTATGAGCTTCCTCTTGTACTCAATAATGATGTGGAGATTGGATGGAACTTATGATGAAACTACATGCAAAACTGACATAAGCTGGGTAGACTGATTCAGGCACCCCTAAGCATAACACATCAAGCATCAGTTTTCTCACTGTCAGAGCAATATGACAGTGGAACCAGTTGCCTAGAGAGGCTGAAGGCTTTCCCACACTGGAGTCCTTCGAAAATAAACTGGACAGGCATCTGGGTTGGATGGTGTAAACTGATGTCCTGCAAAAGCAGGGGATTGGACCTCATGGCCTTCATAGTTCCTTCCAACTCTACTATTCTATGATTCTATTTAAATGAATGAGAGGCTACTATCAGAGCCTAGGCTTCACTGAGCCAGAGTGACATAAGTGGATGCCAAGGGAGAGCAGTACGTGGGTCACAGACTATGTTAAGGAAAAGCACAAAGTAGAACTCCCAGAAAAGGGTGTGTTGCTGATTCTGGGATAAGAAAGGTGTTACTTATCCACAGAAGCCCTACATAGGTAAGGCGAAGCTTCTCCCTTTAGAGATCTAACATTATAATTCACTTAAATCTAGTCAAGAAACTTGCAATGTCAAACAACCTATGATACCTAATAATTTTTAATTATTTTAATATGTTCCAACAAAAAAGTCATAACAAGAAAAATGGTCTCTATCTCAGCAAAGATTTGAATAGATGAATTATGTATAAGGTCCAGCAAAGGTGAACCAAATATCCATGTGTCTGTTCATTTGAGAGTGGTGTCTACACACCATGTGTAGTCCACTACTGTACTACTTCTGTAATGCGCTCTACCTGGGGCTGCCCTTGAAGATGGTCTGGATACATCAAATGGTGCAAAATAGAGCTGCCAGGATGCTGTTGGGGACTGGTCATTTTCACATAATTCCAGTCCTCTACCAGCTCCATTGACTTCCCATTAAAGTCTGGGCTCAATTTATGGTGCTGGTTATTACCTATAAAGCCCTAAATGGCTTGGACCCAGGATACCTAAAGGAACACCTTTTTCCCTATATGCCCTCCTGTCCCCTAAGATCGGCAGCAGAGGCCCTCCTCCAGGAACCCTCTTTGAAAGAGGTTAGGAGATGGAGTACTCAGAGGAGAGCTTTCTCTGCAGTGGCGCTCCGACTTTGGAATGTGCTCCCTAGAGAGGTCTGCCTGGTGTCGTCATTATATGTTTTTCGGTGCCAGCTCAAGACCTTTTTATTTAAGCAATATTTTAAAGTTAATTAATTTTAATTGCATATTTAGTCATTTAAATCATTTTACCATGTCATGGTGTAGCCAATCTATTTGTTTAGGAGTGGGCATTGTATTTGGGGTTTTAATGTTTGTAAACCACCCAGAGAGCCCTCTGGGCTATTGGGGTGGTATAGAAATGCAACAAACAAACAAATGCTGAATGCATCATTAGGTCTGAAATCATTGCATGATAGGAGGTGAATTGTTATCCGTGCACTGTTGTAATAATTTTTGGCCTTCAAAAGAGTGCAGAAAATTCATTTATGTTGACCTTGCATTAATTTCCAGGAAGCAGGTAGATAGTTTAAAAGAAGGTTTGTCTCAGTAAATATTAAAGAACATTCCATTATGAAGTTTATGTATATTATAACCTTCTTCCCCAAAAGGACAACTACTGGATATTGGCAAAACCTATGATTAAAGGAAGCATTAGCAGTATCCAGCAGTTCACTGACTTAGAAAAATCTGGATGTTATGACACCCAATTAATCATATCTGTTTGTGTTCTGTTCATGAAGATACTGGAAGAAGGACAGCTTGAAGTCCTCCTTGAAGCAATAGAAGGATGGTTTGATGCCTGCCTGCTTGGGGAACCCCAGGCAGTACATTGGTATATGCATGGATGTCTTGTATATGTATGGGTCCTCTTTTACTTCCTCTACCTAAACCTGGGAAACTTCTCCTGCCCCTTATATACCGATATGTTCATACATATGAAATTCAGAAATTATTTTTTCTACCATAGCTTCCCAAAATGCCAAAGAGCTGCTAAATGTGTTGGCTCAGTTCCAGGTGAATTTAATCACTAACTGCTCTTCTCCATTTCTTAGGCTCACTGATTTGCGGAAAACATGCAAAATCAAGGCTGATACCTAGTCTGCAAAGGGGGAGGGGGGACCATATGGAATGAGTCCGTGCTCTGTGCACTGTGGTACATCAGAGACTGGATTAGCATCTTCTTTTGCAGTTGCTAGTCTGGTTTGGGAAGTGTGTTAATTGGCGGACGTTGTCAGCATGATAGAAACATTGTGGATCTGTCATGAATATAGTCATGAGCAGGGGTGGGGGAAATCACCCACATTTTAAAGGCAACCAATCTCCTTTGCATTCCCCAGACTAATGTGTGGATTTGAACAATGCTACCTGAACTCTTCTCCAAATTCGCAGTGCAGTTCTTGCCTCAAAAATTGCCTGCCAAAATGTATACATAAATTAGAGAAGGTAGCATCTGAGATGTGCATATTGGTGAAAGTAATGTACAAGATGCATACTTTAGGCAAAGCTGCATGCAAAAATCAGGGAGAATGTTCATGTTGTCACCAACTGAGCACAGGCATTGTGGATTGATGCAGAAATTCAATAAACCAGAATGATTGAACGTGTGTAAACCTGATAATCACTGAATATATGCTGTTTTGTTCATCCTTAGGCATCATAAATAAAATGTACTCAGCATCTCTGATGGCTTATCAAGTTAGATGAAAAATACTTTGCACCATCAGCAACTGTCCACTTAAAGTTGCAATGAATTAGCAGCCCAACGTTCTCCTTAGTGAATGCTGTGAACACTGAATATCACTAGATATTCCATGAATTCTACAAGCCAAATATTCTCCAAACGTTTGATATCTTCACTATTTGATATATGAAAGTTAAACTCAATAGGTGTATTGAGTTCATGCAGTGCTATGTAGTTGTATACCAGAGAGGATTTCATTTTTTCTCTTCTGAGAAGGCTTCCATCAGAACCTAGATTGCTCCCTATACAAGCGCAGACATTTTCTCCATTTGGTTCAGTATCATCTGTTTTCAGTGGTTATTGGCTATCCAGGATCTAAGGAAGATATCTTTTTCATCACTTGATACTTTTAGACCAGGGCACAGACCCTGTGGATCATGGGACACAGGTGTTCCCAAATAGGAATATGTGAGGAAAGGATGTGTTTTGGGGATGGAAATCCACCTGATTTCCCTGGGCTGGGTTCCCTGGATTCTGGACCACTTTGAGGTGACCATGAGACTAAATTCCTGGTGATGTGCCCAACATTTGTGTATTGCTCCTCAGAATTCAACCCCACACAGATGCTGTGCAAGCAGAATCCCTCCTCCATGTCACATGTAACAGTCTTGTTTGTGTTGCATGTGACACAAAAAATGGTTGTGCAACCTTTGTTCTGCAATTGTCCATGGACTTCCTCTTGGCTTGGCTCATTTTCTAAGACAGAGGCAAGCATGAGAGGCATGGATTCTGCAGAGCTTCACTGCAACCTTGGCCTTTTTTACCAGCTCCCTAAGACCTCCAGGCTTTGCCATAAGAAATGCCACAGCTGCTTGAAAGACATGGGGCTATGGGGCACACTGTGGTGGGAAGGCAGCTATCAACCAAGATAGCTGCCTTCCCACTATCAATGGTAGCATCATTGATTGGGTCACCAGTGCAGGGAGGACCTGCAGCCTGGATGACTGCTTTACCCGAAACCTCTACAATATGCAACGAATCCTTGACTACTGTCCATGAAACCACCTCTTTGTTCTAATGCGGGAATTAAATTTTGGAAACTGGATGGCCTTCTTATTCAGGGGTCATTTAGACTGCCTTGACTCCTGCTTTCCAAAGCCCCTCACACCTGCACGACTGATGATAATGCAATAGCTCATGCAGCTGGAACTAAATACAATGGTAGGGGAATAAACAATGCTGTTTTATCTTTCTCTGCTGGCATCAGCAATGATAGGTTTGCACAGATACGCTGTGAAAACATAGGCAGCTTCTATAAATGGGTGGCTCTCTTCTGCTTTGCATATTTACATATCTCTCCATAGTCTCCAGTTGGTTTTGCCTGTCATTGTCACAGGATTGACTTATCAGAACATAATAAAAATTCCACTGGATCAGATCAAATGCCTATCCAGTCCAGCACAGTGATGCATGAAAAACCAATTTCATTCTGTTTCTGATCAGAATTTACTGAGTTTATATCTTCTGAATTGGACCCCATCTCAGATGCACTCTGTGGTCAAAATCAGTACATTTCCAAGTTTGAAATGTGATTAACAGGACTCCCAAAAAGCATTGACTGCGTGTGTATATTTGAAATATGCGCATTAAAACACATACTTTCCAGAAATGTACACAAAGGTACTTTGATCAAAGGGAAAAAGAATGCACACAAGATGTGTACAACTGATGCATACATTTGGAAAAATAAAAGTTTGAAAATATGCAGATTTTCATGCAACAGGGAAAACAAAACATTCCGCCCCCCACCTCCCGAAAAAAGCTTACAATTTGGTATAGATTTGAGTCAGAATGGATTACAAAATGAAACCTGGAGAACTACAGTGGGATTGGGCTTTGGTGATTAATACACTTCTGTTCCAGCCAGTCTGTTCACACAGCAGCCAACCCAAACATCTATGGGAAGTATCCTAGCTGGACCTGAACTCAGTGGTTCCCACCTCACATGATCCTCAGCATCCTGAAATGAGTGGGTGGTATACAAATGCTGTCCGTCCATCCATCCATCCATCCATCCATCGTGCCACTGATAAGGGATGAAATATATAGCTACCATAGCCAGGTTCTTTTTAATGGTTAAATTGTTGCCTTTGTTGTAAGTTATCAGGAACTTTAATTTCGTATTTTTTGTCATTCCACTCTTACTGCTACTAATCTGTTCTATGCAAGGGAAAGACATCTGAAATTCTGTGCATGATAGTTCCACTCTGTGGCAAGCTAATTATATGTGCTCTCCAGTACCAGATTTGGCTGTACTATGTGCACTCATGTTTGGGTTCTGGGTATGTTGCAGAACACTTTCCCCAGTGTTTCCCTGCACCTTATTTTAAATGTTAGCATTGTTTTTAAGATTGATTTTATATATTATTCTTGATGCTGCATCTTATTTATTTATTTATTTTGCCACCCTGAGACACTGTGAAGGGCAAGATGAAAAAAAAGTTTAAATAAAAAAAAAATTTTTTTAAAAATGTGGCAAAGTCCAGCCTTGTAGTAGGTGGGATGAACACACAAGCTTCTTGCCACAGGCTAGTTGCCAATGATCTGACAATGTTTCAGGTGTTTTCCCCAGGACACCATGTATTCCAGATGGCTGTAGTAGACTCTCAGTTGCCTCCATGGGCCCTCAGATTGGCATACCTCATTTCAGATCTACTAGGATTTCCCCATTACACAGCTTGCAATCATTCATAGGAAAACTAAGAGACACGCAGGCTCTTTGTTGGCTAGCTGTGGGTGCTTTGTCTGCTTCCAGGAAGACGGTGTCCACAACAGAAAAGCAACAACAGAGGAGCCATAGACCCTTGTGTCAAACGCATTGCACTTGGGAGACTGTGTGATTCATTTTATTGAACAGCAGCTGAGAAATGAAATAAATGTGCCTGCAGGTGCTTCAGAACTATTCCATTATCAAAGGAAAACATCAGAATGCAATTCACAGTTTTTAGACACAAGAGATAACATTTTGTAGGATGCTCCACAGATGGGTACCAGCTTTGCCAAATGGAGTCCTTCTTTACCGGCATTTTCCCATCTACAAAATGCTGAAGTGAGATTGTGAGGAGTAAATAACCATTCTCTCCTAAGCTAGAATAGCTGCATATTGGGTGCTTAGGAATCTGTAGCAAAAGCACACCACGCACTGCAAACAAAGGAAACGGGAAGAATGAGCATTAATTTCCACACCGAACAAGCTGCTTTGCTAATAGCTTTTATTGGTGGTGGGCAGGAGGTGGATGGGGGATGCTTAGACACCAACTGCTGCCTCCCCATTAAAAAAGATTAAATGTTTTTCATTTCCTCCTTTCCCACACTTTAGGAGTTTTTCTCCTTAGAGGATACTGGGGTATACGCATCAGCTTTACCACTGCAATTGCTTACATATTTCTCCACAAGGTAACAGAACTGATTTACTGGCAGTCAATGACAGTCATTGTGAGATGCGCTTCACAACAGTGTTTCAAAGAAGGACCAAATTCACTGACTACATTTGCTGACTAAATGTATGGATGATACCAAAGTGGGGGCCGTGGCCACAGCTGAGGAGCAGGTGATCCAGATGCAGAAGGATTTGGAGAGGCTTTGGAAGTGGGTGGGAACTATGACCAAGATTTCAGCAAGAGATATTTGGTAATGCTGGTCTATGGAAAAGTTCATTTATTTACATGAATGTAGAGTCTAAATGCTCAAAGCAGAGAATTCCTTCCTTCTTAATAAATCCAAACCAGAAACACTATCTAAAGTTTCAGGGCAACTGGCTTCACTTCTGCCACTGTTAAGACTGGTCATACTTAGGGCTGGGAGACACTGTAGAACTAAACCTACTTGTGTTCAGTGAATTTTAGCCTACCTCCTCAAATCAAGAGCCAAAACCAGGTCAGGACAGGGCTCTCCTCCTCTTTGCAGAATCCACTTTTAAAGTGGGTTGTGATTTTTGCATTTTAAAAAATGAAAGATTTTTGCATAAAATACAGCTATATTTGGCACCTACAATCAACAGACCCATGACCAGTAGGAGTGCTGATCCTTTCCCTCCCTCCGCTGAGCCAGGTAAGCAGCCACTTGGGCAGTGGGCACAGGGTGATGCCAAAGGGCACTGCCTTGCTGTGCTGCTGCAGTAAAGCAGGGCTTCCTGCAAGCTGTGGTTCACCTGCTGCATCTTGCCAGAACTTTGCTGCACCTGGTTCCTCTTATCTCATGTGTCTTGCCTTGCTGTGTATCCTCCCACCCTGTTGTCTTGTCCAGGGCACCTGTGCCTCTCTTTGTCCTCCTGGTTTTTGATCCTTGGCTTGTCCCCAACCATGTCCTCATGCAATCTTCTGGTTCCTGACCTTGGTCTGTGCCATGACTATGATTTGACCTTTCCATTACAGCTGGTGTTTGGATGCTGTCTTGCCTGAAGTTCTGTTGCCCTGGCCCTGGCGCCTCTGTTGCTCTGGTCTTGTCCTGTCTCTGGCCACCCACATCCATGCCGCGGACCCTGATGCACATGCAGGATAGATGCTAGACTGCAGCATTATGCTTCATGGGAGGCTGCCCTTGGAGATGGCCTGGATGTTTTGGCTGGTACAGAACGTGTACCTGTTATTCAAGCCTAAGTCCCTCCCCACTACTTTATCATGACTTATGTTAAATATAAGATGACTGATATTCTATCTCAACAGGCAGAATTGGCTTTAACTTCCAGGAACACTGGGAAAATGGCAAGGATCCAGCTAAGAATCTGGTACAGCAAAAGCTGAGAAATAGCTTTCAGCTATAAAAGAGGATGGGGATACGATCTCTCTTTCTCTCCAGCAGTTATACATTAACAATTGTTTCTGTCTGACTCTGATTTGTAGAGTATGGGTAGTGAAGGACCGGAGTGAAACCTGGATGCATATTTTCTCCTTCCCATTTTGCTCTGTCAGGTTTGAATACTTCAGAACAACAGTTTCTTTCAGCTCCTGGGAATATGGAGGATATGACGAAGGCAACTATAAGTATGAATGCTGGGAAATCAGGCAGCCTTAATGAGTTTCCAATGAAACATATAAAACTTTTTCTAACATGTAGTTTCAAAAGCACATCATCTCTATAACCATAACTTTGAAGCAGTCCTTGTAAAATGATTGTTATATTGCTATAGTGCCTAAGGCCAGCAAACAGCATATTCATCCTGCTAATGATTGGCCTGTTTCTCTAATTCACGTAGACACTATTTTATTTACTATGAACTTTATAGCCTGCCTTTTTTCCTCCCGAGGACCCAAGGTGGCTGATACAATTTCCTCCTCCCTGGTTTTCCCTCACAACAACCTTGTGGGTAAGTTAAGCTGAAAGTCAATGACTGGCGCAAAGTCATCCAGGGGTTCTGTGGCGGAGAGGAAACTGGAATCCAGTTCTCTCCAGTCTCAGTCCAGTATTCCAACCAGTACACCACAGCAGAGCCTCTATCAATATTGGAAATACTTATGTATATGGGGGATGGTAGGCAAACTGAACCTTGATCCATGTCTATAAACACACAGGGAAATGATAAGAAGGAAAGGAAGAGGGAACTAGACTTTCCATTCTGCCTGGTCAGTGGCTCACCACTGTGACATAGCTTGTTGTGCACGTGTGCTCAGATGAGATGCCCAGGTGCGCATGGGAGATGGAGGGCTCTGGTGGGAATGGCAACTCAGATTCGGAGAAGTGGGAGATGATAGCTGACCTAGCAGTGGCTCAGGGTTCTCACTCTGATATTGGATTTGTTGAGACTAGCGAGGCCTCAGTTGCCCAAACTCCCCCGGTGAGCCAGCCTGAGCCAGCTCTAGATCAAAGCACTTCAGGGACAACCACTGAGCCCCCTCCCACTCCTGATTGTGGGAAAGAAGCTGGCAGAGAACAGGCTGGGGAGGGGTTCTCGGGAGGAGAACTTGACAGCCCTGGAGACATGGATGCAAGGGCCCATCAATGCCCTCGCCAGTTTGACCAACTGGAAACTCAATGGGAAGAACATTGGTGTGCCTGTTTTCATAGTGTGCCCCCCTCCAGAGAACAGCCCTGAAGGGTTTATAAGCAGAGCTTTGGGTAATAGCGTCAGAGTGAGAGGTCAACTTTCCACTTGGAGTGCGTGTTTAGGAGCTTGTGAATATGCTGCTTCTGTATGGAATAAAGACTCTTTTAATAATTGCTGAAGTGCTTATCTCATTTGGGAGGGGACACCTAGCTCACAACATAGCTACATGTTGTATCTATGGATCTTACTCTGTCCTATTCAGCAAAATCTTTTGTTTCACATCCATTGGACACTGCAATGTTTTGTTTTGTTTTAAATGAGAGATTGTCTAATTTGGCTAATTGCTGGTGGTGCAATGCAGCGAATTCTTCTTTAAAACATAAACCTTGGCAATGCCTAGCAGTTGCTTCTCTTCTGGGGAGGCCACTCGGCATGGCACTCAGGCGAAACCCTGAACAGAAAATATGTGCAGTGCACACCCAGCCTTCCTCGTGCAAAGGCTCATGGGACTCCACATGACACGCATCTGCTGCCTGAGGCAACTGCCTCACCCTGCTGCAGGGCAGAACAGATCGTCCTTGGTGGGACGATCCTTATTTATACCTGTTTACGTCAGTTTATCTGATCTGTATCCAAGACTGACAGCCCTCCTCACGTCAGTGCTCCTTTCCAAGCCCTCAACATCTTCTCACAAATTCTTACTATTTACTGCTGGCATTCAAATTCCATTTTCTCAAACAATCGAAGAAAACTATGAGAAGATACTATAAAAATGGGAGGAAAAGAGAAGGTAAAGGGAAAAGAGGTAAACAAAGAAGTAAGCCCTTTGCTCAAAGCTGTTGTTGAAAAGGGCTTATTAGTACTTTTGAAGTAACTTTTAGCCCAGTTATGTGGGCCTGTCTCAATCCATGACTACCAGCTGGGAAGAAGCAGGTGTAAAGTTTGGCCTTTTGCCAAGTAGACTCTGAACTGAGGCCGCCAAATGCATTTAGGATACAATCCCAGGCTTGTCCTAGAACTGTCTGAACTACCTGCAGTCCAGGCAGGACTTCCAGGTTTTAATTATGTTTTCAAACCCGGATTTAGGCAGTAACTCCTTTTGCCAAACACTGCTGTTCTCTTCCAGCTGGGGATGTCCAGTTCTTTGTAATAAAGGGAAAATGTAGATAACTGCCTTCAGAGGATACTGAAATGCAGTGCTGTGCTGAAAAGTTTTTCCACATATTTTTCAACCATTCTCATTCAATCTGAGATAAAAGTAATAGCTCTAAAAATGTTGGAACAGACAAGAAAATATTTGAGAAATTCTCATGGGTGGGATTCAAGGTTATTGGGTTTACCTTATCTATGAGATGGCCAAGGGACACGGATGGGAATCCTCTTTTTCATTGTACAATGATCTCTCTGGCAACCTCCCAAGCTCCGTGCACTTCAACAGAAACCCAGGGGAAGATGGCATGAGATGATTTCTCCCATGTAGCTTTTTCAGAATGGGAAGTATGGCTGCAGATGAGGAAGTATGGCAGGGGGGCTGCAGGATTTTGGAGAGATCTAGAAAGAAAGAAAACACACAGCACAGCAACCCTCACCAAAAAGGACAGATGGGTGGGTGGATGGGAGGAAGGAAGGAGTCGCTTCCTTTCTCCCACATTTGAGAAAGTGTGGGAGAATTTCTTTTCTCCCCAGTGACATTTGATGAAATGATTCTCCCAGTTTCTCTGACCACAGATAAAGTGGAAAATTGCAAGAAGTCATGTGTGCACAACCATACTAAAATGGAACTCAAAAAGATCCTTGACAATCAAGGAATTAAAAACAATTGTTCTCTGTGGCAGCATTTTTCAACCTGGTGCCTTTTTGATTTCCATTGCCGTCAACCCCATATAGCATGGCCAATGATTGGCAATGTCGGGAGATGCAATCCAAACATCTGGAGTTCACCTGATAGGGGAAAGCAGCTGTATGGCCCTGAAGCACAGTCTATAGTTCCTAAGTTGGCACCTACAGTTCTCCCTAACCTGGACTCTCTCTAGCACAGAACTTCTGCAGCCGCATGTTCCCTCACGTAAGCTATTGCCTCAGCAAACACTACTTATATTGTGGACATTTGTCATGGACATCCTGAATAAGCAATTACCTAGCAGTGACAATGCAATCCATCTGCCTGCAAAAGGTCCCAAAGTGAGACCTGGAGAAGATGGTTGCTCTGGAGAGTCACACCAGCCCCTGCCCTGGTGTGGCACCTACTGCAGCAGGAAAGCATCTACCAGAGATCTCCAGAAAGCCTGCCAGGGATCATGGCATTGGTGGTGATCATGGCATTGGTGGTGATCATGGAACTGCCACAAAATCTTTTGATTGTGGTGATGAGTCTGAAATATGTTGCTAGCTTGTTCATTTCACTGCAGACCTTTCCAAGCTTCCAAAGTGGAAACATGGAAATGATACCTTTACCTCATCTGGGGCATCAAGGTTCAGAAGAGTGCTATTACCACTTCCAAGCCAACCAGCCAGCAAGTCGAGAGACAAATTTGTCACCTTTGAAACAATGGTTTCCTCAAGTCCAGAAAGGTTAAGGGAAACAGCTGCTGCTGAAATTGATAATAACTTAATTCTACAATACATTGCATGTTGGAAGATACGTTTTGTAAAATTTCAAATCCCCTCCTCCAAACCTCTCTCCCCACAGTTCAAAAGCACAGAACTATTATTTTTCCATGGAATCCAATGCTACAACTTAAATGATCACAGCCCAGCTCCTGAAGTACCTCTTCTTACACATCCTTAAGCTCAGCATTTCCACCACTGCAGATCTGATCTGTGTGAAGATCTGAATCAGGGCCTCAGGAGGGGAACGAAGGATTATACTCCTTGCTCTGCAGCCCTGAACCAAATTGCATCCCAAAGCTGTTTTTGGTAAAATAGGAAGACATCTGGAGTCCATTCTTGGCACTTTCTTTTTCCATGTAGTTTGAACTTGCTTTGCAAACACAGAATGGATGTCACCACCTAATAAAGTTTGTGTGCATTGCTTTGGAAAGAAACTGTCACATGTCCCCCTGTGCCTTGTTCCTACCCATTCAGGATGGACAATTGCTGACATCAAATCACCACAGAAAAAAGCAACCTTCTGTGTGCATTGCCAATAAAGATATGCATCTGGACACAGATTCCCATCTGCATTTTCATTCTTTTGAAAGCTTTATTTAACTGGCTGGATGTATTTTTTGATTAAAGGCGGAATGCATATTTGTACCTGGGGCAACCTGTTCTTGCATATATCTGGTTGTACAAATCCCAAATTTGTACAAAGAGGATTTCTTTTAAAGTGGAGCAGAACATGTTGCTATCAGGTAGGATTCAAAGTATGGACTTTAGAGATTATTACTTGTCAGATGCTGTAGTGTTTGCAATCTGCAAATCTGCAAGATCTTGGAGCTATATTTCTACTTCCATTTGGTTTTCTTTCACTGACAAGATGACTCATTTCCATTCCTGTTCCATCTCTCTAAATCCTTTTCCTTTTTGCTTCCAATAGTATTTGAAAATGCTTCCAGTTTAGTAACCTCTGCAGATTTCAATAACCTGCTGTTTATTTTCTTTTTCAGATCAATTAGTGAAGGCAATAAATTAGATGAAATCTAACACCGATTGCTCTGGCACCCCAAGTAGCTCCCTCCTCCCAAACCCGGCATGCTGCCATTTATCATTACAATTCATTAATGGTCTTTCAGCCCATTTATAGCCCATGTGGCAGAGCTCCTAACCAAAGGCAATTTGAGTTCATTTTTCAAGCAAGTTTTTGCGAGATGTGGTATCGAATGCTTTACTACACTCCTCATTCTGTTGCATTCCCCTGTCTCCACTAATATTAATCATTCTGTTTTTTAAGAAATCAAGTCTCCCTAGAAAGATCGAGCTGATATTGTTTGTAGGAGCAGCTCCTGCAAATAAATAGCTAACCAAATAAATAAATAAATGCACACTGGATGGGTTTTCATGTGCAGAGGGAGAGAAAGAGAAACTGAAGAGCCACCACAAAATACACTCAATACTTTCCTGTCTTTTTGTTCATGGGTGCATACAACTTGAGTAGGGAGGGATAGATCCCTCTGTTTCTGGTACATTTCAGATGTATTTACTCAAAGGTCTTAATTGATCTATAATTTAAATGAAATACGTGAACATCTTTAGAAGGCTAGATACTGAAGATGAAACTCAAATACTTTGGCCACCTAATGAGAAGGAAGGACTCACAGCCTAATGCTGGGAACAATAGATGGCAAAAGAAGAAGGGGATGGCAGAGAATGAGGTGGCTAGATGGAGTCACTGAAGCAGTCGGCGTGAGCTTGGGTGGACTCCGGGGGATTGTGGACGACAGGAAGGCCTGGAGGAATGTTGTCCATGGGGTCGCGATGGGTCAGACATGACTTTGCGACTAACAACAAACAAATACACAAAATTTGCATTTAAATGCATCTTTAAAAATACTTTCTGTGATGCTTTTTCCCACAGTCTGTTTCAGTTGGACTCCCTCTCTCCCCAGTGCACATAAGACATGGCCAACAGACACAGACTGCCCTGGGGGAAGGAACATCCAGCACTGGCTCCTGCTCAAGTGGAGCTGGTTCTATTGCTCCATTCTGGTTTTCGATCATGTGGATCTTGCTTTATCTGTTGTGTTTTGCAATCCTGTTTGAGGATCCTGGTTGAAAGTTGAAATACAAATATACTAAATAGACAAACAACAGAGCAAGCACATCTAAATACATCTGATTGCAACCTGCATAGTTCTAAAACAGTTCAATACGTTTTCTGAACTGAGGACCACAGTGTAAAATTTGGAAGGATAATTATGTTCCCACCATCATGTTAGTCCAGGTGATGTAGATCAGGTCAATAATATCAGAATCTAGAAGAACAAATTCCTTAAACTCCTCTTATTGTGGGCTTTTTCTGCTTGTGTCTGTGAACTGCCACACAATTTGGTTTATTTATTTAAAACTTTTGTATGCCGTCCCTTATGCATAGCATCTCAGGACGGCTGACAATCATTGGTTGTATCTTCATGGCCTGTAAGCAGGCAGCATCTGCAATAGTTACCAGTTAAGTTACCTGGTGAACTCCATGGCCAAGTTAGGACCAGAATCTTCCCATTCATAGTCCAGCACCCAGAACACTATGCAAGACTGGCTCACCAGGAGCTGATGCACGTGACTGTTTCAGTGGGGACTGGGAGGGGGCTACTGACATTCGGTTTCCCCCTCCAGTTTCCTTCTCCTGCTGCCCTTGGATGAGAGAAACTGAACTGACACTTTGCCATGAGTGATAGGTTTGCAGTCTTAAAGATTTTAAACAATCTGCTACCCACTTACCTGCACCTAAAATTGAGATGAAGGCCTGGGAATCCCTCTTAACTGCATCCTTAAGCACTTGAAAGGATAACAAGGCAAAACACACTTGCCTTGTATAAGCTGAAGGCACCCGGGCAACATCACACTTGTCCCAGTGCTGTGGCATGAGAAACTGAGTCCCTGGCTCCATTTTTACCATCTGTATTCTCTCCCTGCACCCTCTGGATTTCTGAGATGTTTCTTTTTCTGATATGCTGGTAGTTATGAACATGTTCTCCAATACTTTTCTTCTGGTTAGATATGAAAGAAAACAATGCAGGGGGAGTTGAACATGTGGCTTAATTGTGCCTTGTAATGTCTGCACTTGGTAACTGTGTTAAAGTGGAATGAAGAATGGGAGGATGGAAGGCAGATGGATGGAACAATCCTAGACAGATTGCTAGGGTCTATGTATGTATGCAGGATCTTCATATTGGATAGCCATAAGCCCTACTTTACAAAGGGAGACCCTATTTGAAGGACTATTCAGTCTAAGTCCAGTTGAAATATAAAGAACTGAAAGAAGGGAGAACCAGAAGGAACTCAGAAGTTGTGCATCAACTTGCACAGCAGGACAGCAAATTGAGCAAGTGCAGGGTTCACCTGGTTCCAGGTCTACAGCCATGTATCCATCCCAACATAGCACTTCATTCAACTACAGCAATTCTTTCTAAATTTGCATCTAGACATCTAAAGTAGTGCAAGCCATTTTTATGCAAATCTGTATCCTATATGGCTTCTTTTTTCAGCCATACATTTCTTAGTTTTGGGCAATGTTATCCCAGCCTGGAGGTAGGGACTGAAGCTGAAAGACAGTGGATGCTTATGGACACCTAGTAAGGTTGCAGAAGGGTGCTTGTAATTTCTACCCCATGGGTGGAGTACTACCCCAGCTTTCTTGCCTCCTGTGCTCAGGGAATACAGAGAAAAACCTTGCCATCTTAGAAGGAGATGCCATTAGTTCTTGGGTTTATGTCAACAAGAAGGCTCTGCCAATAGCTGAGAGAAGGAAGGGCCTGTTACCCATCACTACCACCCATACATGACACCACTTTTAATGAGATTATTATGGAGAGGACACTTGGGCCAAGGAAGCAAAGGCTGTGTGCTTAATGTACTGTAATTATAACTGCAAATTGAACGTCAGCCCAAGGCTTTACAGCAAAGCTGTAAAAACTAAAATCAATTTTAATCTTTAAGGGCACTTTGCTACATTCTTCTTCACCAAGGCTAAGTCAGCCCAGGAAGGAGCTGAAAAATATGAGCTTTATCTCCTTTGGTTATGAATATCATTTCCTAGATCAAAGATCCAATCTGTACCAAGCGTACTGCTTTTCCCCTGCTCCTTCAGGGGGAGTTGTAGCCTCATCCAGAACTGGCAAGCAGCCCAGTTACCAAACCCGCAAAGTCCCAACTCATGTGCACAAGCATGTGCACACACACATGCGTGCACACACACACACACACACACACACACACACACGTATTTCTTCTCAATGTGCACATTTTCCAGACTACGCAGGCAAAGTGTGGTTCAGTTCTATACTCATCATCCAGGCATAGCATACCTAAAAGTATTTAAGGTTTAGATGTCATTAAGGTCACAATCCTTTGGCCAATAGATATTGTCTAGAGGTCAGAGATCCAGCCTTGAAAATCTGCTCCAAAATTGGAACTCAAATTCTGACCACAGAGCAGAATTCTTCCTCTGCCTGCCCAGCCACTGCAGGTCTTCCCATGCCAGCTGAATCTCCGGGACCAGAAGACAGAGGTCAAGGTGGCATTTGGTGGGCATTTTAAGGGGCAAGTGGGGGGAGCAGTGAGCATCTGCCACAAAATACTGTATCCTGGTGGTGCCTCAGCTTGTCCCCCTTGTATGCTGGGGAAAAGACTTAGAAAGCTGAAGTCCACCATCTAAGTTGTTTGCAGGGTGGGAGAAGTTCAGAGGTGACCTTCACCTCTGCACTGCTTTCTCCCACAACAGGATCCCTGTAATCCTCCAAGTTCAGATTGTTCCTGGCAGGTACATTGGACTGTGCTGTGCAATGCCCTTATCTGTGATCACGGAGAGCTTTGGCTATTGAGCTTTGGCTAGTGAAATAAATAAATGAAATGCAGTGAGAGATAAGAGCAGGCTTTCCCTCCTCGTGGCTGAAGAAAAGTACTTTTCTGAGTGTCTCCTAGCTGTAGCCTTTCCCTGCATGTGGCTGGGAATTACAGCAGAGGGCTACATGGGGCCCATGTGCTGAAGTTCGCCTGCTCCCTCCCATTGTCCCAATTTTAATGAAGCAGCAACGTCCCATTTATATGCCTTCTGAAACTAGAAATGAAGCCAAGGATGGCCCACGCCCCTTGTGAAAGAGCTGCCTACAAAACACATTTATAAACCTTTCAGTGAGGCCAAAAAATTGCAATTGTGGATCATTTTTCTACTGATGCAAGTGACAAAACTGGCATGAAATGAAGTCTTTTAAAAGCAATTCTTGATTGTGTGGCTGTGTCTGATCTTTCCTTCCAAAAGCCTCAGTTATAAATGCAAAGTGGATGCTTATGCTATTGGCTTGTTCTCTCTGCTTCTCCTATTAAGATGGTGGAAAAAACCAGCGCAAACTGCAGAAGACCCTGTCAGGAGTGGGGTATAGAACCCAGGGGCAACTTGGGTCAGAGAAGGACACTAGATTCTCCCTACTTGGTATCCTGCAGAAGTCCTGGATTGCAGTTCCCATCATCCCTGACCACTACTCAGGCTGGCTGGAGGTGACGGAAACTGGAACCTGAAATGCTTTTGTCATGAAAGGCTGCTTTATATCAGAAGCCTGAGAATAGTGCATAATGACTGTGATAAGCAAATAGACGTTACATTAACATGAATGAGGCAGTGAGGCGAGGAGTGAACAAAGTCTGAAGATGACAGGGAAGGAAAGTTGTGCAAAAGAGTGAATTTGCTGGCAGCAGTCATTAACAGGATATAAAGAACCTAGGTTGATATAACATGGAAAGGATTATATAGACTTCCCGGCTGATCAGGAAGAGATAAGACATATTGGCCAATTGAAAGATAACATGGATGCTACAAACAGATGCATTTATGTGACAAGTACAACTTATCAAGTATTTTAAGCAAATTTAAGCAAGTCCTACTGCAAATTCCCTAAGACCCTTTAACTGACACAAAGAAGCAGATGCGCCCTAGAGAAGTCTGAAGAATTCTATTTGTTTTTAAGAACAAACCTATGGAACACAACCCTCTACTAAAAGAGACTCCTGACGAGTTGTTGTTTCTGGTTCACTATTAATACATGAGGCAGCAACTATGATTCTGTTTCCAAATTAATTAGCAGTGGGCTTCCTATTTTTCTTCAAATAGCGATTATACTCCAAAGGTGTAAAGCTGAGCAGATAATTAAATATATTTATCAAATTGTTCAATATATTGCTTCACAGTGCCTTTAAATAAGTTATTGAACTTCTTAATTATTTATCTGGAACTAATTAGTATTTTTAATCATTGAGTCATTGTTCCCGCAAACATGCACGTTTAAGAGTATATTATGATGAGCTACATGGAATTCAGTGTCCCTAGCCACATCACTGAAGGTAAATGTACATGTCTACACAATATGTAGCCAAGAGATTGTCCTTCCCACATCGCATCATGGCTTCTAACACCAGCCAAAGTACAGGTGGGCGAAAAGTAGGTGCAGAGTACTGATTGGGCCATGATTAGTCTCTTAGATTCCCTAAATGTCTTCCATCACTATTGCAACATTCCTGGAACCTGTCCCTGACACTGTGACACAAATGCTGGTTAGCACTAATGTCAATAAATGCTTGTGAGGTGAACTCATTCAAATTGTCCACTCTGTGATGCCCTCCATGACTCAATCAGTACTGTATGCCTACTTTCGGCCCACAAAGCTCTTCATCAAAAGTGCAAAGTGTGTTCTTACCTCTCAATTTTAAGCATATCTACCAGGGAATAAGTCCTTTTAAAATCAATGGGTCTTATGTGAAACCATAAGAACATAAAAACCAATAGCCACCCTGAGTTCCAGTCACTGGGTATAGGCAGGATATAAACCAACCAACCAACGATGCTGGCTCAGACCAAACATCCATCTAATCACCCATTCTGGTACCAAAGTCCTCTGGTACATTACTTATTTCAGACTGCACATGCATAGATTTCAAAGGGCCAGCTCCATAATTAGGCAAGGTAAGTTGCTTGCCCTGAGTGCCAGATGACGGGGGGCCCTACCTTCCCTTTCAGAACTTGGTAATTCATGACTGTTTGGAGAGCTCTGCTTTGCTGCTGGTTTGTGCAGCAGGCGCAACCTGGCCAGAGAAAGCAAGGATGGCTTAATGCAACGAACTAAACGCTCCCTGTCTGAGCAAACCATATGGATAGAATCTAGCTCAAGTAATTCATCATTAAATGCATTAAAGTGTGAGTGTGTGTGAGAGAGAGGGGTGGGGGCAAGTAAGGTTCAGCTCAGTTCTTTTTGCTTGGGTGGCCTACATCTCTGGCTCCACAGTCAGAGGAAGCAGGCAGCGTACTGGTATGAAGTAGGTTTACGCTCTCTGCTGATCTGAAATGAAATGCTTCTTTAAACCCAGCTTTTTCTATGATCGGGGGTATTATGTGTGTTCACTGGGAGTGGTGAATGGTATTATTTGCTGTTTTCCCTCTGGGAGAACAATATTGTAGGCCATCCCCAGGACTTGAGGGTGGTGTGGCTGGAAGAAAGGACACTTCTTGTATGCTTAGAATTTCGGCCTTAACGACTTTTAATGCTTACAACACCATTCGCTCCATTGCACAGGTCACTTTAGAAAGCAGAATCCAGCTAGAGAAATGAGAAAACTCAGGTGCTGGATAGGGCAGAATTCTGATGAGCGGGATTATAGTGTTGTAGTAATAATTACCAATAGTAATACTATGGGTCTAAGAGTATGTCTATGAGTCCTTTCAGCATTTTTATGTAACTTTTTTCCCTTTCCCATTTACAAACTGCAAAGACTGTCCATGACTGAGCAGCAGAGAAAGAAAAATGTTGCTCTTCTGACTTAAGAACACCTTTTTAGGCTGCTGTATCTCATGAGTTGCAAGACAATCTTTCCAGCTCGGAAGCAAGGGGTTTCCTACACCCCAAATGTGTTGAACAATAATTTCATCATCACCATCACCATCCTTTCTGCCCCATTCAGCATGTGAGCTCACTCCTTTTCCCATTTTCATTCTTGAGGTGCTCTTTCCCCGCTCTCCATTTCATTTCCCCTTCCCCATTTCAGCCAGTGTGCTCCAAGACTGGGACTCAGGCGATCTGGGTTCCAGACCCCACTCACCCATGGAGTTAGCTGGGTGACTTTGCACCAGTCCGAGTCTCAGCCCAACCTACCTCACAGGGTTGTTGTTGTGGGGATAAGACTGAGAGAAGGGAAATATGTAAGCTGCCTTGAGTTCCTTGAAAGGAAGAAAGGTGGGGTATAAATATAATAAATAAATGCATTTAGAATTTAGAACAAACAGTAGTCAGCCCTATTTTAAAATGTCATTATTCCTGTCAGTATAGCCAGGCACAGCAATGTATGTGGAGCTCAACAGACCATCATAGCAAAACCAACACATACACACACATGAAAGACTTTGCCCCAAGGAGCTTACAAAGTATTTTTAGCAGGATTGCTTTGGAAAGAATAAAATATCTCCCTCCCCTGCAAATTATCCTTATGTAGATGTAAGTTGTGATTATTAAGACTTCAAAGAAAATGGTGTTACGGAAGAGCTTATATAATCATAAACTCAAATGCTTTCTTTATCTTATTTTCATCTGCATCTTTGATCATATGTATGTGAGACAGTTCTGGATAGGAAAATCCTGGTTTTAGGGAGCAATGGAGTGAAAAGAATTGCATCTTGGTGACTTTCTTTGGTCGTCGTCATCATCATCATCATCATCATCATCATCATCATCATCATCATCATCCCATATCTATGTTGCTCATAGCTGGGCAATTTACAACAGTGATAAAATCATACTTTCAAGTCAGCCATCCACATTCTAACCAGGCCTGGCCCTGCTTAGCCCCCCCCCCCTCCCCCCCCCCCCCCCCCCCTCCCCCCCTCTCCCCCCCCCCCCCCCTCCTTCTAGATATAGAGATATCTATCCTGTTACAATAATTTCTGGTCTGGGCAGATTCCTACCCCTTTTTCTCTTGCATAGGGTCACAAGGCTAACAAGAAGCTGAAGCACCTTTAAAGACAGAAATATCTAACTTTGTATTTTGAATATTTACATTGCTTGGAGGAGGAAGGGGTTAAAGATTAGCCTACATATCTCTTCCTTCAGCTTTTCTTGCCTCTTTCTCCTGTTAAGTGAAGTCCAGAACTTGCAAAAGGATCTCTGATGCAGCTGAAGGGGAGAAGATGTTATGGTCCAGAACAGCCTTCCAAAATCCCTTTGGAGTGATTACATACACGTGCGTGCGCGCGCGCGCGCACACACACACACAATCACTATTCCATATATATGAATGTATGTATGTATATCTGGAATTGTCTGAACACACATAAAAAAGCTAACTCCCGGTTCTGGTTTTTGTCCTGCATGCCTCTTGGCAAAGGACTTATTATAATGTAGCATAAAGATGTCAATTTAGTGATGACTTGAGTGGAACATAAGCTGAGCATCAAAGAAATGTGAGACCTGGGGAAAATACTAATCCTGTACCAGGAGGAGGACTGTGGACACCTCCTTTTCCTTCTGTTCAGTGTTTGAAAGCTTCGTGCTAAACATGAAGGCAGTATAGGAGGGCTGAACTACAACCCTTGACAGGCTGTCTTTTAGTTGATAAAACTTGAAAAAGCCATTTATTCTCCAGGGTCTACTTATGAATTTACAGTAGAAAGGTGGAGAAAACCTCTAAAGACTTGCTGCACCACACGCACGCGCACACGCACATGCACACGCACACACAATTGAGCCAGGAAAAATTACAGGCTGTTTTACTTTTTCTTATACTGGATGGGCTGTATGAGAAGAAGTGCAAGGGGGCTGGTTATTAAGGTTTACAGACAGTGGGGTGAACTTGCCCCATGTCCAAAAGCCAGGATAATTTTTGGAGACTTACCAAAGCCTTTCATGTTCCATCTGGTCCGGAAGAGACAATGGTCCTGAACCTGTTTTCCCAAGTAAATTGTTTAGATAACAACTATAGGAACTTTGAATTGTGGTGCTGGAGAAGATTCCTGTGAGTCCCTCGGACTGCTAGGTTATCAAACTGGTCAGTCCTAGAGGAGATCAACCCTGACTGCTCTTTAGAAGGCCAGATACTGAAGACGAAACTCAAATACTTTGGCCACCTAAGGAGAAGGAAGGACTCACAGCCTAATGCTGGAAACAATTGACGGCAAAAGAAGAAGGAGATGGCAGAGGTTGAGCTGGCTGGCTGGAGTCACTGAAGCAGTTGGTGTGAGTTTAAGTGGACTCCAGGAGATGGTGGAGGACAGGAAGGCCTGGAGGAATGTTGTCCATGGGGTCGCGATGGGTCGGACAGGACATTGCAACTAACAACAACAATAGGAAATGAAAGTGTTTGCTTCTCCCTCCCACTGCAAAAGAGGAACGGTATAAAAGCCATGACAAGAGGCATTGCCTTTTGTCCTTAGTCCAGGGAGAGCAATTGATGTGTCACTCACCCAGGCACCTTTGGAGGCCCACAGAGCACCCTTGGCCCATTCAAAGAATGGATACAGCCACAACTAATGGGAATCTAAACTTTTCTTTGCTTGCTTATATTTGCCATCAATATCTTATCACTGTATGCACTGAACTGTATATCATAACTGACACTGATAATTTTGTTTCTTCCCAAGTATCCTCAAATATATAACTAGGTGCAGGCCCCCTAGGGATGACTACAACACTCATGATGCAGTCCGTCTTTTCTCTTTTCCTTCTTTGTGAGTTTTCTGCAACTCTGGTGCCTACTTCCTTCTCTGAACACTAAGGGCACCCCAAAATTCATTCAGCTTTTGCTATTATAGGATGAAAGCCCTAGACATAATTACAAACAACTGTCTGTGACTGTCAGAATAAGGACTCTTTTGGAACAAGAACCAACTTGCTGGAACAAGTTCCAACTCTTTTGGAACAAGAACCAATTTTAAAGTCAAAAATGCCTTTAAAAGAGGAGCAGGGTGGGAAGTTGCTAAAATGAGTTGGATGCTATTTTATGCATATGTGAAGGTTTTTGCTCAGAAGGCTCCCAGCTGTAGCAAGGAAAGTTTAAAACATTCATGATTCTCGCTGGGAAGGGGAGTGATATCCTGTGGAATGGGGCTGTTTAAATTGCAGCTGTGCTGAACAAAACAAACACTGAAGGCTTGCACTTTGAGCAGCTTGCTAGAAGCCAGAGACCACATCTGCTTCCCAAGTGAGCTGCTGTTTCTCTGACCAAGCCCACAAAGGGATACTGATAACCCCCAAATTCATAAGAGGGAGCAGTTCAGCACTCTCTCTTCTAGCAGCTGGATGGGGGTGCTTCTCCACTCCAAACTTCATGCCTAGGCAGAATTTCCCTTCACTAATCAGACAACACAGGAAACACTGAAATGATATCTGACTGCCATAGAGAACCGAAGAGGCTTCCTTGGAATGCAAGGAAGAGCTTATGGCTACAAAAGTGAAGACAGTCCATGCCTTTTTTCAAATGGGGATGCATATTGGTAGTTGCTATAACTGAAATTTTTGCTGTGGTTACATGTCTTATGTGGTTACATAAGTCATCTGTAACTTATGTGATACCCACCCAAATGACAGGTCCTTGACAGTCCTGCTCAGCACTTGTAAACTCAATTTCAATGTTCTAATTTCTTCCATTTGATTTTATGGTTAATCCAAGATATGCACATCTTTCACACTTTCAGCTTCTTCACTGTTGTGCAATTCTTCTCTAGTCATGATTTTTGTTTTCTTAATATTCACTTTTCACTGCAGATGGAGGCCAATATAACCTGCACTATTATATTTACAGCTAGGAGAATCAGCACTGCTTGTGCTCCCCAGGATCTTCTGATCACCACCTTGAAGCTTTGACCACCTCATTCTCATTACAAAGATGTAATCTGCTTTTGTTCGGACAGGAAAACTGTGCATTTTGGTAGGCATCTTTAACAGTGCACATGCCTACAACTGAAGCATAATAATGTGCACATTCTCTCACTGCTGAAACACAACAAAGCGTTTTGTAGCTCATTTTCAAGTGCACATTTTTCTAAAGTACAAGTCAAATGTGTCTGGAATTAAGTTTCCCCCTTTGCTCATTCAAGGCGACAGACCACTCCTTTGCAAGAGCTCTTAATCCCAATAAGTGCAACCACCACAGAATGAGTCTCTGAGCATGCACAGAGCTGTTCACTAAACCCAATCTAGCAACTACTTCCGAGAATCCTCCTTCCAAGTGCCCCTGGGTCCCCTCCCTCTGGGGGTCCTTCTGGAGGCTGGCAACCTCTTCTCCGTATGTTGACCCTCTAGTTAGCTAGTGCTTCTCTCCCGATGCTCCATCATGGGGACAAGAATCGTACCAGGCTTGGCCGGCTCCTGGAGCTCCTGTCCCATGCCGCTCCTGGCAGCTGCAGATTCTGGCAATTATCAAGATCCACCTGAGTACCAGGAGAGGGTGGCCTGAGATAAGCTGCCCCACTTCTCCCATCTTGATGTCTGGGAGTGCTGGTGCACAAGGCCCGCCCTCCTCCTCATGTTATAAGTCAAATCTGCCTGACCATGGAATACATGCCAAGAACAACTGCCCATTTCATTCTCAACAAAATGCAAACTTGGTACTGAGTGAACTTTTCCCAAAATATATATCCCTATTTATGTTCAGGGAATAGGGCAAATTCTGGCTTAAACAGATTCACAATGAAATCCTCATAAATCCCTATCTGAAAGTTACTATGACTAAGAGCAAAGTGAAGTCAGCAAAAGGAATTTGGCTGATGCTTTCAGCCTGATTACAAGTCCTTCTCAAACTCCTGGATTAGCTGAGGAGGAAAGCTGAATAAGAGCGTCTCAGTCAAAATGGATGGAGAGGGTGTCACATGATGGGATTCATCTCAGGAAGTGGAGCAGCTGCATGGCATATGCCCAGAATACAAAATGGCACCAATTAGAAACGATCCAGCTTCTAATGACAATCCCACATTGGATTCTTGAGGCTTTATGCATATAGTTGAGACTGGTACTATGCTGAACTTGCCCTCCAAGTGTTTTCTTCCATCTATAAAGAACCACCCCCTGCTTTCCTTTGCTTGATTCTTTGCATGGTTTATAATGTCTTTTGAATAATCTTGGTGCTGTTTCTAAACTTAGCTGATAAATCCAAGGCTGCAGTGTTTTCCTTCTTTCTGTTGCACATCTTTCCATCACCCTGCAGATTCCTTGGGCAGGCATCCTGATCTGAAAAAGCACCATGGGAGGAATTTCCTCATGACATCTTCTCTAGGCTATAACTGAAACATAGGAGGGCTGCAGACCACAGGAGGGCTACACAAGGAAGTCCTCAGCTTCTTCAGCATAAGTAAGCTTATAAAGTTCACCCGACTTATGCCAAGGTGGTCATGAGTGCATGAACAGCTGCCCAGTTCGATGGGAACTCAAGCTCAGATAGTGAGGATGAGATTGTGTTGAAATCTCAGCATGTCCAAGCAGAGTTCCAAGGTCAGAGAACATCTGTGGATATAGAGAGGGAGGAGTTGGCAGTTTGGGCTGATGACAGCCCAGGTCAATCCACCCATGGGAATGGAGAGATACGGGAAAAGAGGAGGGGTTGACAATTTTGGCTGATGGGAGCCCCAGTCTACCCATCTTTGGAGAGGAGGTGGAGCCAGAGATTGGGCATGGGAGTGGAGATGGAGAGCTCAGTAGTTTGCTGGACATAGAGGTCCTTCTTCCTGAGAAGGTGGTGCCAGTTGTCAGGTGACAGCACCAGTGGGAGGTCCAATTAATTTGAAAAGATGAAAGTGAGCAGGTGGGCGTGATTTCACAGTGCTCTGTCCTCAACACCTAGATGCTGAGGGGGTTATAAAGAAGCAAGGGAATGATTGATGTTAAAGAGGGCTCAGGATTTCCTTCTGGGTGAACTCAGAGGCATGTAACAATAAAGTCTATTGGAAAAAGGAGATCTGGACTAGTGTGTTTACTCAGGAGGAGGATCCCAGCTTACTGAATTTTCTTCCGCTCTGAAATGTTGTCCCCCTCCTGCAAGCTATTTAATTCCTATCAAAAGGAAGGAGAATAGTAAAAACAAGTACACACCCATTTATTCATTCACTTATTTATTTTAGGCATAGATGTGTATCTCTTGGACTCCTGCAAGCTTGACATGAGACTGTCAACAGGGTGGCAAAGAGGGCCAGGTGCCCATGAGAATGGTTGGAACAAAAGGTTTGGAAGAAATTTTTGGCACAGCAATAACTGAAATAAATGCTAAGAGGAATGTGAAATTGAGAAGAGACAGATGCAGTTCCTGGGGACTAACAAGCTCCACTGGGAATTCAAGGAGTAGACAGTGATTATACTACCGGGCCCTGGTAGAGATTTTCTGTCTTGGTTACTTGTGGCTATAAAGAAGCAAGGCTTACCTGCTTTCTTTTGTAACAGAAGTAGTTTTCATTATCTTTCGAGAAAGTCATTGTCTAAAGACAAAACAAATTTGTTTTCTGGTAAGCCAGCATGTTTATCACACTCTGGTCTGGTTTGCAACAGAGATTGTGTTCTGTTGTTTACTCAAGGCTATTTATCCTGAATGGAGGGAAAGATGGTTTTGTGACATCTCTGGAAACAAACAAACAAAGATCTGAACATTGCCTCTTAACAGCTGGGATACATTTTTTGAGATCTGAAAATTCACAGACACAGGCTGCAGTCTTAGCAATTTGCATATGCAAACTATGAAGATTTACCTATGGATGAAGAAGACTTGGGCCAAGCACATAAAGATCTGTGTGAACAATTTACACTAATGTATTACTTTGATGACTGATGTTTTCTGCATTTACTACAACTGGACAGCAACCACACAACTGTCTTCTTCCTTTATTCCAAATTCTTGGAGTTTGTGGTACATTCAGATGTTGGATTATTTTCCTTTCTTGCATATTCCCACAAAAGGACATATTTGTACACAGGTGAGACCCATGTTTTCCTTATGCACCAAACTATTTTTAGTGTTATGAGCAGCACATGCGCGCACATGCGCACGCATGCATGGAGGAAGGACTGTTGAGGTACAGTTAAAACCCATAATGAAGTGAATGTGTGAAAGAGACCTATGATGAATGGAAAAGTAACAGACACATGAATGTGTAGGCCCTAACTGAAATGAGCAACTGAGAATATTAAAATAACCCTAAATAAATAACAGTACAATTGAACCATGAGTTTTCACAAAAACCTGCTTTCTCAAGAATTTGAAAAGGGAGATGGGCTATAGAATTCTATCTGCAGACTTTGCAGATGTGTATCTGTTAGCCTTTGTGTGTTATCTAGAAGATTCTCATCTAGAAGATCCTCATCATTCGTTTGCTGAGCAGTGTGTACATGTTATTTTCCTCCCGGCTGAGCTCTGTTCAAACTGATCAGGTTGTGTAAAAAATGTGAAATCTGAGGTCTTCATCTCCTTCACCAGTCTCATTATATTCATTCTGCAGCAGCTTTTTTTCAAAGGGGACTGAACTGTTGGACTCTGTAGGGCATCAGTGTGTCCAAGGACTTCTAAATTCATTTTCAAATCATCTGCTTGAGGATCCAATGCCCCTATATTTATAAACAAAAATACTGTGTCTTTGAAATATTGTTCTGCAAAATGAAACTCACAAAAGAAAACTAAATTATGAAAAATGCCAGGAATTTGCCCTTAAATGAAATGAAGAATTCTGGTTATTAGAATGATACGCTGCTGAGTACTTTAAAGCAACTAAACAATTAAATTTCTCTCTCTCTCTCTCTCTCTCTCTCTCTCTCTCTCTCTCTCTCTCTGTGTGTGCGCGCGCGCACATGTGAATGTGTGTGCATGTGTGGGAGGGGTATTGCACTTCCCAGACAATGGAGGGCACTAGGGTTCTATGTAAATTTTGTTACTGTTAATAACTGTTACCTGCTAAGGACTTGAAATTGAGCGAAGCATCTTTGGTTTGGTTTTGTTGTTAAAAATAATTCAAAGCAAATGGGGCCAGAATTCAGAAACAAATGGCAAAAAAAGTTTAGTGGATGGGTAACAGTTTTAAAACCCAATAATTAGAGTGTAATAATTATACTTTTCCCCAAAGAAATATTTAACTTAATCACTTGCAAAAGATGTATTTATCACAGAACTGCTCACAGGATTGTCCAAGATAGACTTTATACTTCTTTTGGTATTTGATCATGTACAATAAAAGTGCAATGGAATACTACTAAAAATCTGATGGATCAGTCTATGATTTGGAGGTTAAACACAACTTTAATCATAAATCTATACAGTATTGGAAAAAATTAAAATAATATTGAATTTTTAATAAAATAAATGATACTCATGAAGTGATGCCAGCATTCTTATTGGATTCTTTTAAGCTGCTAACAAGACATTTATTTCTATTAAAACAAAACATGGCAAGCTGGTAACTTTATAACAAAACATATCTAAAATATTTAAAGACCGATATGAGAAACTGTATAAATCAGAAGTAGCATGAGAGGCAGACACCATGCAGTTTTTATTTTTATTTTATTTATTTATGTATTATATCATTTTTATGCCGCCCCCATCGCAGAAAGCCTCAGGGCAGCTTACAAAGCAGAATAAACAAACATAGAATAAACATTAAAAATCCAGAGCATCTTGGCAATAGTATAAAACCAATAAATAGAAACAACAATTAACAGTTAAAATATCATTTAAATAAAAAGGTCTTGGGCTGGCGCCAAAAAACAAATAACAATAGCGCCAGGCAGACCTCTCTGGGGAGCACATTCCATAGGTGGGCGCCACCGCAGAGAAGGCCCTCCTCTGGGTACTCACCCTCCTAATATCCTTCACAGAGGGCTCCCAGAGAAGGGCCTCCTCTGCCAATCTCAGGGGACAGGAGGGCATATATGGATGCAAGCGCTCCTTTAGATAACCAGGTCCCAAGCCAATGAGTGCTTTATAGGTGATAACCAACACCTTGAATTGGGCCCGGACTTCAATGGGGAGCCAGTGAAGCTGGTGGAGAACTGGGGTTATATGAGAACAATGCCCAGTCCCCGTCAGCAACCTGGCAGCTCTATTTTGCACCAACTGAAGCATCCGGACCGTCTTCAAGGGTAGCCCCATGTAGAGCGTGTTACAGAAATCTAATCGGGAAGTTACCAATGCATGCGTCACAGTTGCCAGGCAATCGCTGTCCAGGTAGGGACGCAGCTGATGGATCAGCCAAAGCTGAAGGAAAGTGCTCCTCGCCACCGCTGTTACTTGAGCTTCTAATGACAGCTCTGGGTTGAGGAGCACTCCCAAGCTGCAAACCCTGTCCCTAAGAGGAACTGCAACCCCATTCAGGACAAGGTCCAGGTCCCCCACCCTGAAGCCCGAACCACCTACCAACAGGACCTCCGTCTTGTCTGGATTGAGCTTCAGTTTATTGGCCCTCATCCAGCCCATTACCACTGTCAGGCACCGGTTCTGTACAGCCACTGCCTCACCTGGATTGGTTGAGAATGAGAGGTAGAGCTGGGTATCATCAGCATACTGATGATTCCGCAGCTCACACCTCCTAATGACCTCTCCCAGGGTTTTCATGTAGATGTTGAATAGCAAGGGGGACAAAATGGACCCCTGCGGAACTCCATGGCATAGCTGCCATGGCGCAGAGCCATAGTTCCCCCCCCCCACCTTCTGGAATCGGCCATTGAGATAGGAGTGGAACCACTGAAAAGCAGTGCCTCCAACTCCCAATCCTGCAAGCCTATCCAGAAGGATACCATGGTGGATGGTATCGAAAGCCACTGAGAGGTCCAGGAGGACCAACAGGGACACACTCCCCCTGTCTTTCTCCCTGCACAGGTCATCATACAGGGCGACCAAGGCAGATTCAGTACTGTACCCGGGTCTGAAGCTGGACTGAAATGGGTCCAGATAATCAGTTTCATCCAAGAGTGCTTGGAGTTGTCCTGCCACCACCCGCTCCAACACCTTGCCCAAGGTGGCCAACGGAATGTTGGCCGCCGGTCTATAATTGGCGGCCACCTCTGGATTCAGGGATGCCTTCTTTAGGATTGGCCTAAATTTTTAGATTCATTATCAATTACTCTGTTTTCAGGAGAACGTACATAACACATCCTAACTATCCAATAATGTCTATTGAAATAAAACCAGTTATTAAAGAATATAAAACTCTGGGGTTTTATGGGTTTGCATTGATGAGTTTTATTTCTGTAAAGTAGGTGATGCTGAAATGGTTCTATATCTTTTAATTGTTAAATGGGATATTAAATAGTACCCAAATCTTGGAAATTAGTGAAAATATCAGCTATTTTGCAATGAGGAATTAATATAACTCTTCTCTGTTTGTTGGCTAATCACCTTCCAAAACAGAGACCATTTTTTCATCTATTTTAACCCATGGAATGAATAACTGTATTACTATATATATGCACCTAGACCAGTATGGGTTTATGCTGGAAAGGCATATGTCAGATGGAATACATAGAGTATTAAATATTCTTTATAATGCTAAACTGAAGAATCAAAAAAAAAAAGACTGTACATTCACTTGATGTGCTTTAAAGCATTTGATTGTCTAGAATGGAAATGTATGTTTGATCTTATGAAAATAATGGATATAGGCAAGATGGGTATTAAGTTATAAAAATATATGAAGGTACATGTTCAGCACTGATGCTTAATGATTTGGACTTAGACAAATTCAGGCTCTATAGAGGTACAAGATACGGTGTCCCTTTAGTTCCATTGATATTTGCCTTAGTGATAGAGACACTGACAACTGTCATTAGAGAAATGATACTATTTTCAGGAATAAGGACAAAGAACAGGCAATATAAAATTAATTTGTCAGCTCATGATAAGTTTCTCTTTCTTGAAAATCCATCAAAATACAGATCATTTGAAACAAATATTGGAGAATTTTAATTGCTATATGGGATTAAAAATTAATTATGAACAATTATAATAAATATTCCTTAAAAGGAACAAAAATAAATTTAAAGAATATCTAACTCTTTGTTTGTTATTCTAGCTTTAAATATTTAGGAATTTAATTGACTAGAAATACTACCAATTAGTTTATAGAAATTGTAAGAGCACTTTTAATTTCATGAAGGAAAAAGGTAGGATTGAAATAATAAAAGCGCATATAATATCAAAAGTTTTATTTCAACATATATCTTTGTACTTTAAAAATTCTGGCAAAAAATTCAGAAAGATTTGTAGCTGGGGCTATTAAGAATTTAATATAAATAGTGTAAAATATAGATCTGCTCCAAAAGGTGATGGAGGTGGAGACAGAGATGGGGAATTCATTACTCAGCCCAGAACAATGCTAGATCTTGCATATTGTGAAAATACAAAATGGTGGCCAGGCTGCCAATACCAGTTGTTGCCACATGCAATGTATGATATACCCACACCCCTCACCAAAACAACCCAAAGAAGTTTAGGAATTAAAAAAGAAGCTGTTCTACCACCAGGAAACTGTCAGGGAATTGTTCCTCTCTGGAAAAATTTGACAACATTTTGAATTTCTCTACCCATAGCTAGGATGTAGAATTGTGTGAGAACTTTTATGCACAGTTCTAAAATGAAATGCACATTGGAACTCACAATGGCTCTTCCTTCTAAATGAAATTATATACATTTCCCGCACTTGTAGACTATCAGGCAAATGCATGATCCATCTCCAAAGGGAAGCATTCCATCTGGGTGCAAATGGGATTCCAAGACTTGTGGCGGTTAACTACTTGATGATAGAAGGCAGCCGTGAGGAACCTCCAGCCCACAAGTTCTCCCCACCTGGCTTACCAGCTTTGGTCCCAGACCTTAGCCTCTCTCCTACACCCTGTCTGATGCATCCCACTAGAGAAAGCTGCCTTCCTACTGTGTTGAAGAGGAGCATGCTGTGATTGCTGGTCCTGCGAAAGCCTCCCTGGGAATGCTTCCCCTCATTTTCCCTTCCCTGGGTGGCCATCTGGGAGACCAAGGAATGAACATACATTTGTAAAGCTGGTCAACAATGTACACCAACTGAGCTTTACAGATGCATCTCTAATTTCTCATTCAGCTGCTCATCCCACAAAATAGTCAAGTATGAACAGGTTAGATGAAACCATGGAGCAGGTGAGCAGAGTGAACTAGGAAATGCTTTCTGCTCCACTGCAGTAGAGGTCTTGAGGCTGTCCTCCTGCTTTAAAGTCACATGTGGAAACTGATCAGCTGGAGAATAACTCAGCTTGCCTAGCAGTAGAGGATAGGGCTGGCTATGAAAATTAGTAGTTGCTGGGTCAAGGGATCTCTGAGACACAATTCCAGGAAAATGGGTATCTTCTAAAATTACTCTAGGTTTATAAGTATCCATCTGACTAGGTCATATTAAAGCTCTAATCCACACAAAAATTAATTTCCAGGTGGATTTTCATCTTTACTCATGTCCTCAGGTCAATGAGTCTGGCTGGAAAAGATACTATTAAACATTCCACTTCAGCCTGTAATTAGAAACAGTTCTTAAAAATGACAAAAAAGCTAGCCATTCAAAAGATCCTCAGAGTCTCCCCAAGACAGAGTAAACTCACCTTTTATTTCCCAGTTCTGTTTCACATTGTACTCATTGCTATCCTTGATTAATTTAAAATAAGAGAAGCTGCTGAAAATGCTGCTTATATTACATACCCAGTTTGTAGAAGCAGTGGGTACCATTAGCAAATGGCACATGAATTCAAAACATGCCTTAAATGTTGTCAGAATTAGATGGTCAAATTGCTCATGACTAATTAGGCTATGAATTTGTGAACAATTTTAAAATTATTTCTCCAGGAATGCATTTGTTGTTCCTTTGTTTTCCAGAAATGGCCATCTGTACCTTTATTTTAAAAAGAAGAATTATTTACTTCTGTACACTGTGTGCTGTGATATAAGAATCAGAAAGTTGCAAGCAAAGCTGCATTTATGAAGGAAAGATACATACAAAAAGAATATGTTTGGGAAAGCTCCATATGAAAATAAAGGCAATTTTCCATGCAAATATAATTAACAGAGAGAGAGAGAGAGAGAGAGAGAGAGAGAGAGAGAGAGAGAGAGAATAATATGAAAACTGGATAGCATGAACTTAGGATAGAAAACATGGGAAACTGACATGGACTCGATAGAAAATGATTCATACATCCCTAGATAAAGGGGCTGCATGATGTTGATTTATCTTTGCCTAACAATCCCATGAGGCCGTATGACCTCCAAATCCAACAGTGTAGGCACTGTAGCACATAAAGCTGTAGAGAAGGTTACAGCTATTTGAAGTTCTTTCAAATGTACAGTAAATCCCCAAATATGTGTAAGCAATAAAAATAGGCAACAAACCTGGGGATGGCAGGGAGTGGGGACAGACCAAATGAAGCACGTCTTTCAGCATGCAGCCCGTATCATTTACATTTCAAAAGATGCCCTTAACAGATATCACCAGCATAGATAGATAGATAGATAGATGGATAGATAGATAGATAGATAGATAGATAGATTGGTTTTATTGAATGAAATGTTATGGTAAGAGAACAATGGGATTAAGAAACAATGGGAAAAGTGAGGTGTAGTGCAAGAAACAGAAGCCAGTTTTGCAAACTCCTACAAACATGAACATACAGCTCCTACCAACTCCACTACAATGCACAGGAGGTTTACCCCCACAAAACACACAAATAAGTGTGTGCACTGAAGGTAAAATTAGTTGTGTTTTTGCAGCTCAAACAGCAAGTGCTTACTTGATGCTCAGATGTGAGCTTTAAAATGTTCACTTTGAGACCTGCAGCATAGGATGTCGCCTTGAATAAATTCAATTGTTTCCCCTCTGTGTATCCTCTTCCCACATTCTGCACTTTGGGAATGTAATGATCTACCTTAGTGGCACCAAACCACAGGAAGCTGCCATTGGTCCATTTACCACAGCATTTTCTACACTGACTGGCAACAGCTTTCCAGAATTTCAGAGAAGAGCCTTTCCTAACTTTACCTGGAGAAGCTGCAGTTGAACCTGGGCATTCTGCATGCAAATATTTATCTCAGTTCTGTTCCAGACACCCCCATGAAGAAGCTTAATTATATCCCTTGTTTCCATGACAAGCTGTCATGAAAGATGGCTAACAATACAATCAAGATTAAAACAAAGCATTTATTAAAGCATAACATAAAAACAAACAAATTAAAACAAATAATTAAAAGCACATGATTGGAAGCAGATTGAGAAAAAGAGATAAACAAAGCCAACCAGCAGAATACCTCTTGAATCGCAAACCATCTTAAATGCAAAAGGCCTGCCTGCATCACCCCTTTGCCTACAGACAGAAGGACAACAGCAAGGGACCAGTCTAGCTTCTTTGACAGGGAGATCTGGAGGCTGGGAGTGGCTACCATGAAGACTCTGACAGGTCCTTACTGAATATTCCCCTGGTTTATGTATTTGTTCATTTGTTTTCTGTACTGCCCAACAGTGAAAGTCCAGTGGTACTGAAAGCAGGGTCTCCCCCAAGGACCTTAGAAACTGGACTTGCTCACATGGGAAAAGGAAGTGCTTTAAGTAATGTAACATGACTTTTAAATATGACTTTAGTGGTCATGACAGAGCAAAAATGGACCTGCATCTGGTATAACAAGGGAGTTCTACTTTCAACTGAATTTTAAAGACCAGCTGGAGTTTCTGGACAACTTTTAAAGGTAGCCCCATGTGCAGCATATTGCAGAGCTCCTAACAGGTTACAACTAAGGTATGCATGGCTGTATTAGGTGTCTCTAGAAATAGGAGCAATTGTACACTACTATTTGCTGCACAAATATGCTCTTGACCATTGCTGAAACCTGAGCATCAAGGTGAGTGTTACTTCAGGTCAAGTCCTAGTTTCTGGATTCCTGACTATTTCATGTCAACTGTCTCCATGAACAAAGAGCTTGCTTTGAGGTGAGGATGCAGAGCGATGTGTAAGGAAGCTGTATTATGGGGTGGGAATCCAATGGAACCCCCACACTCAGGTTTGCTTTGTCATGGTCTGGAGTCCACTTTCTTGGTGAACATGCCCTGTGTTCATGGGGTGCCTGCCAGGAATCTGCACATGCAGCATCCCTCTCCGTGCAAGTGACTTGTTTGAGCTGCTGCACCTGATGAGGAAGAAGGTTATTTGTACCATACATGTATTTTACAATACATTGCAGCGCAGCCACTCCCTGTCCCCCTTCATCCCCTGGCCAATGAATGGGGCCAGAATGTGCGGTCCTTTAGCTCTGCAGTCCAAGGGCCTAGGACGTCCTGGAAATTGGAAGTGAACGTGCTTCCTGGCTTACAGGGAAGAAGTGGTCCCTGAAGCTTCTCTTTCTTTGGCCAATACATGGAGGGCAGGATGGTCTATCCATTCTCATGATCTTCTTCCTGGAAGGTGGAGGGAATATTCTTCTTTGTGACCCTCAGTCCTTCAGTTGTGGCAGAGGAAATAGTTTGCTACATGTCAGACTAATGTATGTAATTGAACTGACTCATGTCTAGACTTCCAGGCATGTGTGGGAATGGTTTTATTTCAGCTTTGCAGTGCAATATTCTGAACAGAGGATTCATTATATCGGGTGAGGGTGATTTTAAGCAATGGGCCTGCTCAATCAAATCCCTTTCTTTGGGGAGTCATGCTATATAGTGAAAAAGGCATCATTGTGTAGATACAGCCTTAGATCTTTGCCTCATGCAAGTAAGACCCTGCCAAGAAATACATCAGATACAGTCATGTACCAATCCTATGACAAAGCTATCACTCAACTGCTTTACCATATTGCAACCCACTGTTTAGATCCACTCGCTGAAAGGTTGTTCCTATCTCATGATCACCACTGGCTACCACAAATGGAGCATGGTAGCAGGCCCATGAAATGAGAGCATGGACACTCTCAACACAATGGGGGTGAGTGTAATGAGTACTTACCAACATAATGTGCTGGGAGAGGATTGCTTGCTACAGAAAGTCTTTTTTCAAGTAATATCTCCATGGCAACCATATCGTGTGCTCTGTAATGTGCATACTTAAAATGCCAGTCCAGTAACAAGAATTTCCCTTGCCACAGGCATTCCTCTGCAACAAACCAGGTGAAAACAGGGGTGTGCACCCCCCCCCCCAATTGGTATAATATTTATTGTTGTATTAAAAAAATACAACAACACTGTACTGTTAAGCTCCTCATAAGAATTGTGCTTGTTTCGTAGTTCATGTTTTATCAGAGTGCCCACATTTGACTTTGGCAGCATGTCTCCTTTTTATTCTTTTACAACTTTTCTTGCTGTTCCATTGGGGGTGGCCATCCTCAGACACCCTGATTACCATTCTTAAAGCCACTTGGAGGCACGTTGAATGGCCACCATCAAAAAATAGCAGGTTGCATCAGTCTTCAAGCATTGATACACTTCCTCCTCAAGCTCTCCATCTAAAGAAGACACCAGGGTGGAGAAAGACAGGGCTGTGAAGAGGAGAGACGGTTATCTTCTGAGTGGCAGCAATCCCAGTTCTTTCAAGAGGGCATGCTGAAGGAATATATTGCAGTACTGATTCAGTTTTTCATGTTCAGGGATGTGAAAGGAGGCTTATTGGAATGTGGGGGACTTAAGGTGGAGCATTGCTTGCTTGGAAAATGCTTAATATCCATGCCCATCTACCTCTGCCACCTTATGCTCCACAGCCATCATAAAAACTGTGGGTTCTGGTGACTCCAATGTCAGTGAAATACTATATTTACTGTGTTTTAGTCTAAACCTGCCCATAGTGCTGAATTCTATCCTCTGTATACATTCAGCACCATGCTTAGCTCCTAAAAAGCTCAGTTTGCAACTCAAAAGAGGATGAATTGCCCCGCTCACATTGGAGTATCAACCTTGACTGCATCCAACCCTACTCTATTCCATTTTCCTTAAGTTTGGGGGCAATTGCGCAGAATGCAAAAGAAGTATAACATTGTTTTCCATTTGTTCCTTGGTTCTGCACCTACCCTTCTAACTTTTTGCAAGTTACTCAACTCTGTACTATTTTTCATCTTCATACAAATATCCCAAAGTTCCCAAAAACCAAACCCTTGAGGATGATAAGTAGAAATGGCTCACATATCCCTTCCCTACCCAATTTGAGCACCTCCCTTACAAAATATGGTGCATCTGTCCTCACAATTTCAGCTTTTCTTTAATTAGGTCCATCTTTATGTGGTAGATTATTTTCATAACATGGTAGAAGCACAATTTTTTTTAAAAGGTCCCCCAAGTGTAAATTATTCTTCTATATTAAACTTCCTGCACCTATTCATATGAAACCTGGCATACTTTGTTGTCTCAGAATGGACAACTAGCTTTGTAAGTTCCATTTAATACTGTTAAGGGATAAAAATAAGGAATCTTATGTGCCCAGTGTAGGAGATGCTCAGGCCTTGAATATTTTTCCGACCAACTAGGTCTCGTAGGAATGCGAAGCATGAGTATTTGCTGAGAAGGCATTGAGTACACATTTTTGAGAAGATTCAGGAAGTAGTAAATTGCACCTACCTGTGATAACACAGGATGTAGTCTCTCTGTGTTATATAACACATTTTGTTTTGACATCAGATGAAGGCTGTACCTGCTGTAAATCAATGTCAAAGCAAGTAGGTAAGATAAGTGCTTGTTAATTGATTCATCTGTCATTGTTGTAATTTACATACATAGTAATTGGATAAGTTTCTATTTCCTTTGTATCACCAAACAATGTTATATAACCAATGGACTTTACTTCGTGCACAATGAGAATTCTTGCTTTCAGGGGACATTCTGACAGCTTCAGTTCTCTTTCCTGCATGCACTTGTGTGCATGCTTTAATAAACCTACTTACCTGGGTGAAAGTAAATCTAAATGTAGAGTGAAGTTCCTTTTCTTCAGCACCTGAAAAAAATTAAAATCTGATTTCAAAGGAAGGTAGAACCAAAGCCTTGTGCGCCTATTTTTCTGAATTCTGGCCCTATTAGTGATGCAAACAGCATCAATTTTGGGTAAATTGGGGGAAACAGATCTTAACCTTATGCTGATTTTAAATGATGGTTAGTGAGAGACGTAAAAGTTTTGCTTTCTGACTCAGATTTGAACCCAAGTGGAAGTGGGTGGCCAAACTGGCTTGAGCTGAATGAGCTGTTTTTGTTCTCACTGCCCTGGGTTCCAAACTGAACGTTGTGGTGACCGTGTGCACCCAGTTCTTACCCTAGGATTCCTTCTTAATCTGTTGCATTTCTTTTCCACCCTAATATGTGCATTAAAATGATCTCAACATTAATACATAAAATTCCTATATAACACATTAAAAGCCATCTTAATATTTTAAATTGTATATTTTTATTCATTTCTAAACTTATTGCAACAAAATACACAGTTTCATATGAATGCTTATACATTTTTCTGAGCCAAGACCATATTGCAGACTTCAGAGAAATGCAAAATCAGAAGGTATTTACACCCTGCAGCTGTGGACCAGGTCAACTTCACATTGGAAATTAACCAAGTTTCAGTTCCTCATGCATCCCTGAAAGACCTCAGCATGGAGGAAAGGGTAGTGCATAGAAACAACCCAAGTAAATACAAGCATATCTGAGTTACAACAAACTGCTTCCATCTTTCATAGATTTGTAACCACGGGATACAACTTTATCCCCCCAGCCCCAACAAAATATTGTGAGCATCTATCCGGTTGAGTTTTCAGAAGGAAATTAAACAATGGATCTGAATTCATCCCTTCTTTCTCCTGCTCTGGTATATGGCACAAACATTACCTGTGCATTAAACAATAAGATGATGAACAACTGTAATGTAATGTGTTTTGCTCTACTGCCTACCAGCATGGATATCAACCTGACAATGTGAATTCTCAGACCTGGTATCATCCCCACATTTGCCACAGCTTATATGCCTGATATTTCTTTCCAATAATAACTTTCCCTTTAGGCACAGTTATTAAGGTTGCCATCTCTGTGAAATAGCTTGTGTTCACTGAGGCAGGCACTTAATGGGAGGAACACGGTATGTAGCATGTTTTAATCCAAAACACTGATGAAGGTGAAATGATAAACTTCTTCCTCTTCCTCTTCAATCCACCTAATTGCTTGGCTCAAAAAATGGGAAGAAATGATGTACTGCACATAGAGTCAGGATATTTAATTGCCAAATATTTTCAAAGGGCCAATAATTGTGGAATGTAAGGAACAACAACACAACAGCAAACACAACAACAATGTTGAGGAGACCAAAATGTAAACACTTCCCTGCCAGGTCAGACCGATGTCCACTGGATCAGCATTCTCACTCCCAACACAGGCCAGAAAGAGGCTATCAGGAAGTGCCCAAGGACAATTTCCATGCTTTTTGACACCATCCCTTGTTCGCTAGTCACATGGAAGGTTTTGCTTTTGGCTTTCTTAGTTAGAGGCCAGCAAGTGTCTGTCATTATTCATTTATCGAGTCATCAACCATATTTGAGCTGTTTATGCAAATGGCCATTACTGATGCCCTACAGCTGGGGAAGATTCTTTTCAGGGGACTGAGACGAACTAGGGGGAGGCAGGGAAAAGAGGGCTAGTGCTATCCCTGGCCATCTCTACTACCTTTTGCCTCCTCCTGAAAAGATTCCTGTCACTCACAGCCCCCAACACTGCCCCCATGTCTGTTCCCTTCTCTTTACGTAGCCCTTTGGCTGTGTCTGGATGTAGTGACAAGCAGCAAGCAGAGAAAAGGTGTCTTTCCTCCTCTCCCCTTCCCTCCCTTCTAGTGCCATATTAAAATGGGGGGACATGGTGGAATATCAACCCCTTGACATGAGTGGCTTAACCTGCTTCTTCTTCCATCCTGCTCCATTCTTCCATGGAGGCGTCTTTTTCCATTTTTGTTGCAGAGGAAAAATGCATCCTTTATGTGCATCTGTTTTTTTGGAGATGGTATATTTCCTGCCTTTCTGTGTATTATATTAAGCAAGCAAAAACTGGCACTGTGTTATAGCTGCACCAGAGGAGGTTTTCTTCTTTTTCACAAGGCTTTTGTTCCAGTTCGTCATAATTTATACTGTAATACCTGATTACCTTGCTCTTAAAAAAATGTTAATAAAAAGTGAGAAAGGCTGGCAAACTCAGGAGACATTGTGAAAAGTGACACTGCAAACCTCTGTGAGTGAGTGTACAGTCCCATGCAGAGAAGTTCTGTAAGCAAAATAGTCCAGGTCATTGCATGGAAGGACATGGTCTGCTATGACGTATAATTGTTATCAGGTGCTCCTGCCAATTGAAAGGTAAGGCAAGGGTGGTGTACATTGGTGACAGAGAGGTGATTTTTGGGCTGCAGGGAAACAAATGGCGTAGAGCGCATGTTCCCATGATGATTTTGGAGCTTCCTCTTAAAAACAAACTTAACTCATCCCATTGTTTTGAACTTGTATTTTATCTTTTTTATTTAATGTTTGTACTGCCCAGTTGTCACATCTCTCTGAACAGTTTACTGTAGTTCCTGAAGAAGACCATAATATGATAAAAATTTCATAAAATTCTCCACAATACAAAAAAGAATCACTCTTGAAGTTAATGGCTAAAGCAGTGTATGTTATATTGGCTCTCAGATAAGAGTATGAGGAAATAGCAATAAGCAGCCTTCTTTGACTTTGTGTCCTCTAGATGTTTTGAAATTCAATTTCCACTGGCCCCATTGAGCATTTCCAGGAATTCTTGGAGCTGTTCTCTGAAACACCCTGGACTCACCAAGCTGGAAAATGTTCCTGTATGTGATTTCAGGAGAGTTGACTTTACATTAGCTGCTGCTAATATAGCTAACCTATATATGGTGAAAGCCCAGGAGAATTTTGCTGCTGAACTGGACCCAGGTATGCCTCTCTCTGTTTAGAAAGTCTCGCTGTCTCCCACCCTGTCAGTGGTAGTACCTGGAGGGAGTTGTCTCACTCCACTGCATAGCAAGGCCAGCTCTGTCTCTCTCTGCTCCTCTTCCAGTATACAGTGATACAAAACTATGCACAAGAGTTGAGCAGATTCATCCTACATGTCTCCAAGGTAAGAAAGTGATGGTAGTCATGCAAATGTAAAGCAAGCTGCTGTACTGAGTATCATGGAGACAAAATGGTTGTTTGCCCTGCCAACAAAACTGTGTGGTCTTGGCAAAGGTGGCGTGTGTGTTATCTTAGCAAACATCTCGTGTGTGTGTGTGTCTGGGGAGCACGGTCATGTCACCCTGCAGAGATAGGGCTTATGATGGCAGGAACGGGGACCGTTCCTCTCAAAATGCAGCTTTCCAAACAGGAAAGCTTAGACTCTGAAGGTGAGCTTGATGAAGAAGAGAAGGGACTCAAAAGTATTAGTGAAATGCCAAGATTAATGAGCAAGATTAGCTGACCAGCTGCTGAGAACCAAATCTTCTCTGGTTCAGGGAGAAATGCTGTGGAGCAAGGTGGGACAGAAGGGAAAAGGAGTGAGTTCAGAAATTCCGTGCTTTGCCTTCCGGCCAAAAGAGCAGACCAATTAAATAATGGCCAGCATTCCCACCATCTGGTCCACTAGCAGCACAAACCTCCCTGAGAGTGGAACCAGCCCCTTTTGGGGGAAAAGGGAGGCAGGGGTTTCAGTTTGGAATAACTCTTAATATTGACAAGAGCTAACTCTACCACTGAGGGAGACAACTATTTTGAAAGATGCTACTTGTTAACAACTTTATTACTTTCCATTGCACGTCCTGCCTAGCTCAATAAAGGACTGTATTATAGAAACCTTTATGCCTTAATATTCTGGAAAAGGAAAGGGGGGAAGAGGTAAACATGGCAATGAGCATCCAAAGCAAGGTGCAAAGTGAAGCAGCACAATTGCTACTGTTACCACACCTCACATCTTGTATTTCCTCTCAATGGCTGTTTTTAGTAGTCTGGATTAAGCACTGGGGAAGGGAAGGGAAGGGAAGGGAAGGGAAGGGAAGGGAAGGGAACAGAGGTGCTAATTGGAAATGGCATAATTCTGTGACTGCAGCCTCCTGTCCTCAACCTTTTCCCCCTTTAAAGTTCCAGTTCCAACTGCCATGTGAGCCATCTTCTTCTCATGCTGTATGGGAACATCAGGCAGTGGCTCCATCTTCAAAGTCTCAGCTCAGTTATCATAGGATCTCAGAGCTGGGACTCTGAAGAACTGAGAGCATCCCAGAGAATGTCAGCAGGCCATAGCACTGTGCCCATGATTATTTTCTCATGTGTCCACTGCCCTATGAGGTAACTACACCTTCATATGTTGCTGCAGTTAGCAGTTCTTTTAATTTGGGAGTTTTCTCATGGTTTCACCGCTCTCAGCACTTATAAAGCACATCTTATTTCCTCTCACCTTCTTCTGCCATTATTAAGTGAGGTCAGCTGCTTCTGAAACCCTGCAAGTCTAATTATCCACTAAAGTAATTAACATTTCCAATAGAAACTGCCACTGTTGGTTTTCATTGGGGGGCTGCTGGAAAGCAATAAAGTAAAGACTGAGGTAATTAAAAACTCATTATCACAGGGTCCCCTTTACGCCCTCCATTTAATAGTGCCTTTGCTTTGTAAATGGCTGGACTGAGGCTCACTCCTGAAGAAACTTGTCCTCTCTGGAGAGGGTGATATTAGCTTTTCTTCTTCTTTGCTTCTCCATGTGTAAGTTAAAACAAAAAACACCTTATCTCCAGGTAGAAGGAAAAGGACAGCACCAAAAGGAAATTATTATCATCCTCTGCAACATCCAAAGAAAATGGCTTCAAGTCCTGAACTCACCTCAGCATCTGTTTAGGAATGAGCAGGGGAGTGGTGGTCAAGCTTGCCAAGATTCTCTGAACATTGGTTCTTTGTTTGGCTCACACGCAATTCATGCATGCAGCTGCTGCTCATGTGTGCAAGTGGGAAAATAGTGCAAAACAAACAGCTGTTGAACATGAAGGCTGTGAAAAAAAATTCCCAAAGTTCCACATGTTTCCAAAATGGTGTGCATTTCCCAGACAGACCAAAGCTTGAGTGGGTTTAAAATTTGAGCAGATTCGGAAATGCGCACAAATCAAACAGGAAAAGCAGTGCAAATCAAATGCAGGCACTTGTTGAGCAACTCGTAAACATTTTGGCATGTTTGTTCTCACCACCAGGGTTGCAAATAGGGGAAGCAGAAACAAAATCATCAGACATCCTTAATAGTTTGGAATAGAAAGCATTGTTATGGTAGAGAAAGAATTGCCACAGGAGCCTTCTCGTCTTGTTTAAACATGGAGCCTTAAGATTCATAAGAGCAAGCCAAGTAAATTCACATGATTCAATAAAAGGGAAACATTCTGGGTGCTTCACGGTGGAGAACCTATGACCTTCCAGATATTGCTGGGCCATAAATCCCATCATTACTGGCCACTGGACCTGTTATCAAGTGGGGATGTGTGGGGAATCCATTATGACTCCTCAGACTTCAATCTTCTTTGCAGCTGCCCTGAATCTTGGTGTTGTGAGCTAGGCGTCCCCTTCCAAATGAGTCAGGCATTTCAGCAATTATTAAAAGAGTCTTTATTCCATACAGAAGCAACATATTCACAAACCTAGAAACAAAGTTTAAAACAAGTAATATATAAAAACAGAACTCTAAAGTACCAGCCATGTTTTTCAAATGCTTTGGCATAGAGGGCCATCTTAACCTCATGCCAATAGGATGACAAGGTTAGGGCTGGGCAGTCTTCTGATCCCAGTGATTAGTCTGGTTGTCAAATTTTGTGCAAGCTGCAGCTTCTGAACAGTCTCCAAGGGCAGCCCCATGAACAGTGCATGTCAGTAGTCTAGTTTAGAGATCACTAGAGTGTAGATTCTTGAAACAAGGGAAGAGAAGGTGGGAAGGGAAAAGAAGAACATGGATCCAGTGGATCCACAAGTCTGTCAGCCTCCATTTCCCATCCAGGTAGGTGAACTAAGCAGGTGTAGAGGCTCATCTAGCTCAAAGTAGAACAAAGGAAGATGGAAGGCCCCTGAAAGTCATCATTTCTTTTCCTGCCCTACCAGAAAGGCTTAAGATGGATAGATAGTTCCGGGATCAAACCTTGCATCTGACAAATCTCAATCCTTTAGGACTGCTCTCATATACGTTTAACTACAGAGTTCTGAGCTCAATGGAGAGAAGCAGAGCTCAATGGAGTTCATGTCTGTTCTACATGGAATCCATTCCTCATCTCTGTCAGCTTTCTTCATTTCAGCAATACAGTGCAGGGTATGGAAGCAAGAAATGTTACTGCTATTGTTAAACAAACAGGGGTCAGAAATTTTTGCTGATTTGCTCCAAATCACCCAGAATTCTACTATGTTTTTCCCACCTCCTCTGCCCATTCTGATGTGTAACACAGGATAGGACTTTGCACTGAGAAATCCATTGGTCTGTGTACAGAGCCACAAATTAATAATTTCTGATCATTTCAAGGAACTAAGTGATGACACTGAAAAAATAGCAAGTACAACAACAGTAACAACAAAACAAGTCAGCAAGGTTCTTCATTCTAATGTTTTATAATCTGTCTTAAGTCTACAGACATCTGTTTGAGCTGCCAAAAGTGCAGAGGAGGTGGGAGAAACATGAAGAATCTAGGCTAAATTCAACACAACTTGGAAATGGAACACCTGGCATACCATTTGTTATTTTCTTCTTCTAACTGTGCCTTAGAGGGATTTATTTTAGAAATCCTTCTATTGCATTTTTGTCTTGTTCTCAACCCATTGTTCCATTTTCATCTAACAGTAAAGGTTCCATGTCCATGAACTTTACTTTAATTAAACTTGTCCTTTTCCACTCCATCCATTCTGCCTTGAGAGGATAGATCTACTAGAAGTCTTCAGGCTGTATCTTCTTGGGCAGATTCAGACACAACTGGCAGAGCAGCATGAAGACAAATTCCCTCCATGAATTGTTTTCCTCTACATTGCAATTTCATACACTGAGACAGAGTTTTGAACTGCTGGTGGATTTGTTTTCCCCTAGTCTATCTGGCTCACAAATACCCAGACCAGCAGTACTTAAACAGGACATTTCTCCCAGATGTGTTCAACGATCAGATTCATATTAAGGCTAATAGCACTACCCCGGCTGAGTGAACATCATCATGTTTTGCCAATCCGATTTGACCAGGGGTTGTGCATTGACACCCCTTAAATAAAAACACAGCAGCCTTGCCGGTTCGTTGAATCTTATTTGGGATTTGCAAGCTCACACAATTGATCATACGCATTAGGCAAAATTGTGCCGAGCTAAAAGGGAAGGCATGGCAAGAGAGTGACCAAGGGACATCATTAGTAGAAGACCCAACCACCCTTTTAAGGCAATGTATTCATAAAAGGGCCAAAAGAGATGTGTCAATACTATTATTATTATTCATATGATTAGGGTACAATCCTATCATCAGGGGAGGCTGATGACTCCCAAGTTGGTGGGCTGTTCATCCTTTGTATCCTTTCTTTTCAGCTTTATAGGAGCTGTATGTGATGCTTCAAGTTGCAAACCTATATTGGGGATGCAGCTCAGCACCTGTGGGTCTGGAAAGAAAAGCAACAATGGATGACATTAGCCTCTCCTGCCTATCACATGAGCCCTCATTGCTTGGGCCTTCAGAACTGGGGGCTTCCAAAATTCCTGTGCCCAGCTAGGCTGTAGTTGGCAGGTGAAGAGGAGTGGCAGATGCAATCTTACCTTAAATCTGCTAGATTGTGGTGATTTTTAGCCAGTCATATGAAGGGGTTTAAGAGGGAGAGGAAAGCAGACTTGGCTTGTCTTCTCTCCTCCCCTTCTTTCCCATCAGGACACCCCTTTCCTCTTCTGCTGGGGTTGCTTATCCAAGCAAAGCAGCCAGTATTGTTTTCTCCACACTGGCTGTGAGGGCACAGGGTCTGGGCTAGATCTTCTCCTCCTGCTTCTGAGCCAGAAACACGGTCCTTGACCTTTTTCCTATGGTCTTTGGATACTCTCCCAGGGATGATAGGGTTGCTATCTTACTAACTACACCATCAGTATCACAACCACCACCACCATCATCTTAAACAGCAGTCAGGAGCCCTGATCTGCATCAGGACTATGACAGAGAGAAAGGGTGATTCCAATTATTTCCTCCCTCTACTATTCTTGATCAACTCTGCCGTGCAATTAGTGTTGTCACTGGTGACAAAGGGTGCTTCATTCCCAAGAGAAATAGTAGCCACGAGGGGTCACAAATCCAGATCAAGGCTATGGCAGTGGTAAAGTTAACGCCACCTGCCCATTACTGTGGCCCCAATTTGGACTGGGCTTCTCCATGGATGGTATTGAATCAAAATCAGTCAGTCAGTCAGGAAATTACTAAATGTGCGAATAACATCACTTTTGTTCTGGCTCTAACTTGAATGAGAATGCCAAGGGTCTTACAAAAGTCCTTCTCACTTGAGAAGTTTGTGTCCGAGCTACTTTAGATTGCAAGTGGAGGCTCACTGTTAGAAGATGCAGCTTCTAGAGAGGACTTAAACTGAAATATAGCATGGACGGACAAGGTGAGGCCTTTTCTCCAGCATCCAAATCCTAATCCTAATCAGTTTCCACAGCCCACAACTTCCTTGTTAGTAGATCAAATGAGGGGGTCTACTAACTTTCAAGCTTGGTGCTTTGTTGGTATAGAATGATGCCATAAATCATATAGTTGGAGAGAACCTCAGATGGTATCGAGTCAATTTCTCTTCTGAATCTGAAGATTCCCCAACCAGAAGCTTGTAGCATTCTTTCATCATTCTGGTCCGGAAATAGCAGGCAAGATGGTTCCTAGCATAGCTAGGACTCAACTAATGAGATGAGTTCTTGATGGCAGACACATCTCAAAACATACACAGATAGGCCTGTGGCCAGGCACAGAGTGTGGATTCCACAGTCAGCTTCGATGGACAGAGTGGAATCAGTCCATCCCACCAGGCAGTGCTAGGAGGCTTGTGTGGTGCACACAAATGATCCCGCTTTGCCAGAGTTCTAAAGTGGATTCTGCATTCCACAGTCCACTCTGGGCATGGACAGAGAAGCTTAGTGCACCCAGGGCTGGAATATACAGCCTCCATCAAGGTGCAGCATTATTCTATGCCTTATTTCTGATTAGACTTTTCTCCTCATGTTATAGCTATGAAAAAGCCACTTCTACTTTAAGACTTGATTTACATAGAAATCAGATGCAGCAGTAAGTAACACAAATGCTGTGTTGCTAATATGGCTCTATTGAAGCGAACTGTATAGTGCCACCATCTGTAGAGTTATAATGCAGATGTGTATGTAAAATCCAAGATCTGTTATCATAAGCATACATCACCTTCAAGGAAGCATTCAGCCCTGAAAAAGGGAACTTTTTTCATTGCTAAGTTGGGAAAGTTACTTATCTTTGATGAGTTGCTGACCAGCAATAAGAGCTTTCTTTGCATGACAGAGGGATGAGGACAAGTGAAAAAGTTGCCAGGCTGGAGGTTCCCCATCTGTGACTTAGGGCACAATCCTCTGAACATTTAAGTAAGGGGAAAAATCCTACAAAACTTGGAGGACTGCTACATGCATAGGATGTTGCCTTTAGAGGGGTTCAGCCATTCATTACTAAACGTGCTTTCATCTCAACATAGCTACAAAATTGTGCATGTTCTCTTGAGACAAGCTTTTGCTAAAAGGGACTTTTTGACAGTGGTGATGGAGTATCGATAGTTAAGAAATTCCCACTCAAACCATTCATACTCAGGGAATTGTGACAGCACCACTTGGCATGTTTATTGAGTTATATGTGGATTTCAAATGCACAAGCTGATTTTGGAGCCAAGCATTTGCATTGGAAATACAGAAGCAACAGTGACATGACTTGTGCACATTCCAACCTTCATCAAGAATTGAGCTTTGAGAGGAAGTAGCTGCTTTCCCAATGAAGCTGGGTTTCAGCCTAAAACACATGGCTGTGGATATGCCCAGACTGGTTTGCACGGGGAGGAGAAGGTTGGTGTGCCAGAGGAAGAAGAATGGCATGAGGTAAGCAGGAGTTCCTAGCATCCATGGGACCTGGGAGAAAAGAAGGTCAGGTGGGTGGTTTGGACCATGATGGAAGGAGCAAGTTCAGGAGAATGTTCTTTGTAGGGGAACGATAGCAGGTTCCAGCTATTCATTCACTGTAGCTTGCAAGATCATGGACAGGGATTTCCTAGAGTTTGGAAGCCTCACACACTCCAATTGATTTGGGTTTCTAGGATCTCTCCAAAACTCCCCAGTCAGCCAGCAGGACTACTTGTTGCAATATCACCACAGGCGTCAGGCTAACCTCTCAGTAGAGAGTTTGCCTTGAGAACAGGGGAGTCCAGGGAGGGGACACCAGAAATGCACCAAATGCCAAATGCACCATTCTTGCCAAATGGATAGGCAGCTCCTAAGTAGCTGGAGCTCTGGGTGAAAAGCAGGTTGCAGGATTAGATTGAATCGCCTTAAACACTTGTACACATATACAGGAAGAAGGGGACAGAGAGTATAAGTTACTCTTTGGAGAAACAGCTGCAAGTGCAATATAGCTTTTCTTTGGGTTGCTTTTAAAATGATGCTCGTGTCCATGGAAAGCAAGTGGAAAGCATAGACATATAGCCAAGTTGCTGGCTAGCCGGGCAGACAAAGTTTGGAGGTGAGCTGAGCAGAGCTGCAACAAAACCGCTAGGTTAGCTGAATTGGCCAGATAGTAGCAGGATGTTGGATTTGCCTCTCTCCCAGTTCAAGAGATCAGCCCAGAGTCCCTAGAATGCCAAGAAAGGGATCCTTAGGACTACAAAGCAGTTGTTTGCATTTTGCCCAATATTGACAGGGTTTCCTTTTTGCAGAGGTGCAACTTCAGCTCCCAAGATATTATTTTGAAGATTATCTTGCTATGGAGCATTTGCTACTGCAGATTAAATTCATGTTTGCTGTTTCTCTGTTGTCTGACAACACATCTGAATGCATTGCAGGTTGGGCATCAGCCTCTCCACTTCTTGTATCCCCCTTTAGAAGGTGAAATGTGAATCCCTTGAAAATTGTATAGACCCTAGCATTATCCACGTAGGAGCAGCTTCCTCAAAATATACCCAGCTTTTCCTCTAGAATGAACCTTCTGTACCGCCTTATTTGCTAGACATTGTGGTACATATAACAGATGTTTGGACTTTTGGAAAAATGCTAATTATCTTCCTAGGACAAACAGAGGCACTTTTAACAATCTTATGAGCAGAAAGAAGAGAATCTTGGAATAGTTATGAAATGGGATTTGTAGGGAATTTTTAATAGTTTTTAATCAGTGCTCAGTTCCCAGTAGGACATCCCACTACCATTGAATTTTGAAACACAGGTTGGTGGGGATGGCTGGTAACTGACAGCCAAGTATGACTAATGTGAGATTGATTGGCTTTCTGAGCACCTCATTATAGAACTGTGAAAAAAACTATCCATTTTTCAGAGCTTCTTGAAATTCTCCACTCCATTTCTGATGAGGACTTGCTGTTAGCTTGCTTGCTTGCTTGCTTGCTTGCTTGTTTCCTTCCTTCCTTCCTTCCATCCTCATAACATTGTGCAAACTCTTGTTGGCAGCCTGGCCACCATTTTGTATTCTCTGCAGTTTCCTGGACCTAGTATCATTCCATGGGAATATGGGGAAAAGGTGGGGAAATGGCCACTATCACAAAGAATACAAATAAAAATGGAACATATGCAGAGAAAATTCTGCAAAGCTGCTTTATTTTTCTAGTGGTGTGAGGGAACAAGCAAACATGTATGTCAGGAAAAAAAAGTCTTCTGAGAAATTTTGGTTCAGCTCTAATTTCTGGGGATATTTCTGTATGTTCAGCACATTTATCCAGAAAAGCAATATCCATTTTTGACAATGTAGATCCAAATCTCTGTTATGCATGGTGGACATACTATTACCCACAGCTGGATTTATTACATATTATGTTTTCCCCTCAGAAGCATAGTCACCTCTGCAAGCAGCATAATTCAGCATAACTCAGATAGGAATCATTCTTGCGCATTGTGTGGTACAATTGGCTTAATAAAATGTTACATTGTTTTTCCAGAAATGAACCAATAATGTTACCTCAGGGAAATAGTGTCTGTAGGGGAGGCATATGAGTGGGAATATTTCCCCACCTCATCCTAGCCACATAAAACTTTTCTGTGGCACCTCTTCCTTGACCGAGGAAGAAGAGGAGAAGGTAGGACAGGGCATGGAGAAAGAAGTGTCCATCTGCTAAAAACAGCAATCTTATGATCCCCAGACAGGAGCTTCTGGGACCATAGGTTGACTCAGCACCCCTTCTCAGGTTAGAGACAGCACGCTGATCTTAGAAGGGGAGTTGGAGATGTGACTCTGGACCGCATCCAGAGGTGTGCTGACTGTCCCTCTGAGGTCAAAGATCTGATCCTACAGTGGAGGACAAGAGGTTGCTCTGGTGGGCAAGGATAGCAGAAGAGACTAGAGAAGCCAGGATTCAACTGATCTTGAAAAGCCCATCTAGCTAAAATAAAGGAAATCACATTCACAGCTCCTCCTGAACTGTTAGCTTCAGCTGAGGCAGTTCTTTCCCTGCTCCTGCTCCTTCTTTAAAAGGACTTTTAAGCAAAGCGAAAGCTGCTCAGCTTTCAGGCCCTCAGCAGGCAGCAACTCTGGACAGCTCTGAGGGAGGATGTCTTGGGTCCCTTAGGAGGCCTTTCAAGGAGCTCAAGCAGCAGGAGAAGCTGCCAGGACAGAAAGGGGTAAAATTGATGAAAGAAAGAGGGCACCTGTTCCTCAGCCACCTCAGGCAAGCAGCGAGCCCTGAAAACATTCTCAGAAACTCTCAAAGTTCTAATGAAAGGGGCAGAAAAATATCTGCCTTGTTGGCAGAGAAACGAGGAGGTAGCAAAGCGGTTTTGGCACAAATCACAGCAAAACCACAGACACAGGGGATGCATTTCGGAAACCTGATTGATAGCATCTCCCTGGTACATGTATGCCATCTTTTTTTTAGAATTTACATGGCCAGCACCACAATAAACACAACTGCCTCACAGAGTGAGAGTTGGTTCCATGGCACCACTTCAAGGGCTCTTTCATCCTGCTTCTCTTTCACTGTCCGGCCAACTTGGTTATTCCCAGCGACTGCATGCTCACCTGGGGAGTCTGGCCTTGAGTCAGCATCTACACTTCCCTCATCTCAGTGTCTCGGCATGGCCCACATTCCCAGGCTGCCTCCTGCTCCTCTCCCCCTTCTCTTTCTGATTCCAATCCTTCTGGAGACCAGCCAGGAGCCCCTGACAATGTGTGTCTGAAACAGCCGCCTTCTCACTCCCTGCATTATCTGTGCCTGCTTAATACATGAGAACAAGCAGAGAGGAGAAATGGTGTTTGGATCAAGCAGTAAAGAACCCCAGAGTATGGATTTAGCACCCAGGCCTTCCCTACACCCCCTTGCACTCCCTCTAATCTGACTCTGATTAAGCTGGAGGAAAGTGTGAGGAAGCCTAAGTGCTCCACATGCATACATCCAAAAGCAAAACCAAGAAAAGCACTTATTTCTTGTGCAGACTCTTGCAAACTAACTTTGCTTCCATCTTCTGTGATTCAGTATGCCGTTTCCATGGTTTCATGCCTGGTTGAAGATGGAGTGTTTAAAGACACCAGAAGTAATTGATTGATCATGTAGTAGAAGCCAGTGTTTTTGAGGACTTAACACATCACCCAGTGATGTTGAATATCATGTACAAGGAAAGATGGAGGGAGCAAAGAACAGTTTGTGGGGAAAAAAACCCTAGAGGGTTTAAAGGGTGAGGAAGTCTCTGAGAAAGGGCTCTGATTCACGCTGCAGTTAACAGCTGCTAGCTTTTTATTTTTGATGTATCCTGAAAATTCAGTCTTTTCAAGGCAGATGTCAATATGTTTTCCCCAAAACATCTGCACTCGGTTGTGGTAAGTCATCTTTAACATGAATAAAAGAAATGCACCGTGGATAGATGACATGTTATTGATCCTAGATTTAGGCAGAACCCATGGATTCCCTGAGGCTAGGATAAATTCAAGTATAGTTAATGATTCCTGTTTGTGGTTTGACTATGGAGTAGAGAATCCATACCAAACAAATGTCTACTACAGCATACAGTCAAAGTATGGAATGAATTCTGTTATGCATTACCAGCTATTAGATGGGATAAAGGAGCTAAGCCTTAAATAAAGTATGTACATCTCTTTGAATATATCTCTTTGAATATATTGCTCAGTATACATGCAATCATGTTCAATTCATTGAAAAGATTTTCGTCTTAGAAGTCTACCAAAGACCAGCATCTTATTATTGTTTGTTATTATTGTAAATATTATGTGACATTTCACATATTAAAATGCAGAGCATAAGCCCAAGTTAATATCCTGGTCTGATGGATTTCACTGGAAGAAAGTTAGGTGTAGTACTTAAGAATACTGGTCTGGGACTTGGGAGATCAGGGTTCTACTCCCCACTCAGCCATGAAACCCACTGGATGATTTTCAGCCAGTCACTGCCTCTCAGCCTAACCAAGGTGACCTGTTCACTCAACTCTCTGAAGCTTCCAGATAAGGAGTGATGCCAACCCCCCTCTTCAGTTCTTTCTCTTTAACCAGGCATTGACTGGATAGTCCTTTAAATAGAGTATGCTTTTAAATGAAAGACTGCCTTCCATAAAATAGGACATGCACCCACCCTACTTCTCAGGATAATTAGAGGGATTTAAAAAGTAGGGGAATAGATGCTTCCTCAAACTTCTAGGAGGGAACAAAGGATACAAATGAAATACACCAGGACTCCTTGTGGAACTGATGAGATCCTAAGCCACTCTATTTCAACCAGATCATGCAGAGAATGGCCAGGAGAGCTGAAAACATGAGAGGATTACCAGAGGCTGGTGATTCCTGTATCTATGTGGCACCTTATCCACAGAATCAAGGATAAATTGGAAGGGGCCACTGGGGCCAAACCCCTGATCAATGCTGGACTCCAAGTGAAAGTATCTCTAACAGATGGCTATCCAGCTACATCTTGAATGTCTCCAGTGTGGGAGAGGCAATGGTAATTTGTTCTATTGTCATATTGCTCCAACAGTCAGAATGTTGGTTTGGATCAAGTCAAGGATAGCAAACTTCCGTTTCCTTCCTCCACTTTCTGTAGAAAGAAAGTTATTAGCAACATAGGGACCATTTTTGGCAGAATGGGTCTCCCAACAGATATCAGGGAAATTGAAGTCCCCTGTTACTACTATATAATGCCTCCTTGAAACATTGGCAACTTGCCTTTCAGAAGTTTGTCCTTGACTAGGCGGTTAGTAGTAGGCTCCTGATTTTTATTCTTTGCTCCATCTATTTCAATCCAAATACCCTCAGTGAGTCTACAAAGCTCATTCTCCTGTACTCTTGTATCTAGCTGTGCAGATATATGCATCTTTAACATATAGCACAACCCTGCCCCCCATTCTGTTCCATCTATTTCTTTATTTTTTGAACAAGTTAAACCTTTCAATTGTTGAATTACAGTCAAGGGAATAATTCCACCAAGCTATCCCATCACTACAGCTTTTATTCTAAGCTTTATAGTATCTAGGAATGGTGATGAAACTATTTGCAGGATGGTGAATATATGTTCTTACCTAAATATGTTTTTTGGTTTGTTAAAATATGCCAGGTTTTTATACATTTTGAACTATCATTGCATTATCCAAAGGATAGTTGTGTTCAGAAGTAGACACCATCTGAGGGACCATAACATGGTTCTCCTTTCTGAGGCTGGAGACAGGAGTCTGCCTTCAAAGAAGGAGACCTGACTGTGGATCTTCCCCTTCTGAACTCACATGCCTCTACCTCTCCCAGCTGCCATGAAAAATTCCAAAAAGTAGCTACTTTTTCCAAACTCAGGAAGGTAGAAAAGAAGTATTTTGAGAGGAGAATGAGGGGAGGTCATGCATCCATTGGACTCAATGGCCTCTCAGCCCTTGCCCACACCCCAGCAGAGAGGAAAAGTCATATGGGCTCAGAGGACCATCTAATGTAAATCTTGATGGATAGGGGAAATGACGCCATCATTCCTTCTGCTTTGCTGACAAAAGTGCTAGAGGACTTAGGATGGTGATATAAAAGTCCTCCACCATTTGGCCTAGACACTTATAGGAAAGTACTGTCCTCTTAGTCTGGAGCAGGTGAACTAGGATGGATAATTTAAAAATAAGGACCAAATTAAATTGTCCAGCCTCTACCTACTTCTGCAACACTCTTCCCTGTGCCAAGAATTATGACCTAAACACACAAGGTGGTGCACAAAGCAAAGAGGCATAGATAATGCAGCTCATGTGGAGAGAACAACTAATGCAGCAATTTTCCTCTCCTGGAATTGCCCCTTTTATTACAGTTTACGGTAGGGGTGCTTAATTTCTTTTAGGTGGCTTCTTCCCTTTGCTACACTAAAAAGTATAGCACATTCTTTATCCATGGCCTGATTCTACTTTGGTCTGAATGCATTTTATGCAAATGCTGACAATTATGTGCCAGTAAAAGATGCAAATCAGCCCAAGTCCTCCAGCATATGATACATTTTCTAACATGCTGAACAAGAGCCTGGGGGCTGAACAAGTTGCCATCCAAGCCTCAAGCGTGGTTATGTGTGCTTCATTCCCATGACAGTCCAATTAGCTTTCTGGGCAGCGTGATCTCACCACTTGGCATGCACCAGCCTGTTCCCCCCTGATGGCCACGAGCTTCCATCATCTGTTCTTGAAAATCCCACCAAAGCTTTGAAGTAGAGATGGTTAATTGCTTTGAACACAGATTGAAGTTTTTGCTTATTAAGAGAGAGAGGGGGGATAGCATTTTAACAATAATATGAATTCATAGACCATGATGTTTCTTCACTTTTCATTTTGTTTCACTTTTGCTTGTGCAACTTAAATGCTAGGCAGCCAGCATACCGCTAACTGTGCAATCCTATAAGAGTGGGCTCAAACGAAGCTCCACTTAGTTCAGCCTGGCTTACTATGAGGTACATATGCACAACATGGCAGCCTTAGGACCACAGGAAACTTTTTTACGGAGGCATCAGTCCATCCAGCCCATTTATGGGTGTGCATCTCCCAGCTTCAGGCAGGAATCTGCCCTGGACTACCTGGAGATGCTGTGGCTGTACCTGGGAACTCCCACTGCCCTGTAGTCCCTCCATGCTGCTCTTGCATGCCATTAGTCTGTATCTGTTTGTTTACTACACCATTAATTACTATTAACTTAATTGTACCACTTTTTGAACCTAACATGGTCACGCAAAGTGGTTTCTATAGCAGAAGAGAATCAAACAGAATGCCTCCATATAACAAAAATGAAAACTCAGACTTTAACATCAAAAGAAGCCAAGGTCAACTATTAAATCATATATTGGAAACCATCAAGAAGCCAAGCAGAATAAGGTTGTTTTTACTGCCCACCTAAACACCACCATGGATAGGTTTAGTCTCATCTAATTCGGCAGAAAATGCCACATTATTGTTGGTGTTATTGTTATGAATACTCTCAGTCTTGCTTTCCAAAGAAATCAGGGTGCATAGAAATGGTAAGATGATAATTAAAATCACTGAAAATCAGAAGGGGTCTCCTGGGCCAACTAGTTTGACCCCCGGCTCTAGCCAGCCCCACTCATGACATGCCTACCATGTAGAGGTCCAAAAGTGATTGCCTCCCTGTCGGGGAAACGAACCCCAGTCTCCCGCATGACAGGCGGGGATACTTACCACTATACTAACAAGGAAATGCTTAGCAAAAGCAGAACAATAAACAACAGATTGTGAAGCAATGAAAGAAAGAGGCATAAACTTATCAATGCAATCACAAAGGTAGCAAAAGAAGTTGGTAAAAAGTCTGGTCTGCAACAGCAAGAAGGATAAACAAAAATCAGCATTCAGCCAGCCCTAGATGTCTCTACCGTGCCGTCTACATCGTATGTCTACAAGCATTCTGCCATTCCAACCCCTCCCATGTCTGATGCATTGAGACAGACTTATGTCAACAGTAAGGGCAAGCAGGCTTCTCTTGGGAGGTTCTCCAAAGGATGGCACCAGGACTTTGTCATACTCAAGTTGCCATGGGGGCATAGGGCAGAGTATCTGTGCATAGAAGGGTATACCATAAAAATATTCATGGTCCTTAAGTGATTCAGGTCCCAAGCTGTTCAGGGCTAGAGTGGGGACTAGAACCCAGATCTCCCAGGCCCTCAGTCCAACACTGTAACCACCACACCACACTAGCTTCTGCTTATGTAGTTTGCACAACATTGGAACAATATGCTCTAACTGAACGCTTTCACAAAGCAGTCAAGTGAATGTGTGCTGCATAAACTGGAAGTGTCTATCTACTTTTAGAGCAAAGTGTCCTTTAAACCACATCACAATAGTCTTATCTGCAAGCTGCTAAAACATGAATGGCAGTGACCATTAGAATTGCTACTGTTGTGATTATTAGTATACACATAATAATATTTTTATTATTATTATTTCTTAATGTCTACCTTTAGCCTTGGAAGGAAGAACAATCAACACTGGATTAAAGGAATGCTTTCAAGATGATGCGCAGTTTCACAGGACATTCTGATCATGCCATTTGGAAGCCACTAAGATGGATAAAGGGAATGCAAATCAGCAGCAAGCTTTGCCACTTAAAAGTACAGGATCCAAATTCTGACATCTTGTGCCCTAATTTCATGCCAACTCTGGCCTGATTTCAAAAGAATGTCAAAGGCTGGCTGAAACCCTCAGTTAAGCTGGCAAGAAGACTAGTACCTTCCCTGACCACTGGCGGGTTGGGTGGAGGGTAGCAGAAAGAGAGAGAAAAAGGAAAGACCCCACCTACTTCTGGTTCTGGCACCATCCACTACTGATTTTGGCTCCTCCCATCACCACCATGTGAACCCCCAGTTAATGCACCCCTCAACAAGGGGAACCTTTTTTAGAGGATAGAATCAGAGAAAAAGAAGGGCTACAGTGTCAAGGAAAGGGGATTAGGGACTGAATTATAGGGATTCTAGCATATAGAGAAGGTTATTGCTTCACATAAGAATCTTTTTCTGCTACTGTGCCTTGGGAGTGTCTACACCCTGATGTTTGCAGTGTTTCAGTATTGCCCAACCCTCTTTTTCAGTGTCTTATTTGGCAAGGACTACTTCATTAGCTATCAACCCAGAAGGCCCATCTATAGCATAGCAGCATTTTGAGAGCGCAGGTGGCGCAGTGGTTTAAACTGCTGTGCTGCTGGGTTGGTTGATCAAAAGGTTGCTGGTTCGAATCTGCACAACAGGGTGAGCTCCCGTACTCTGTCCCAGCTCCTGCCAACCTTGCAGTTCAAAAGCGTGCAAATACAAGTAGATAAAAAGGTACCACTTTGGTGGGCAGGTAGCACCGTTCCATGCACTTCGGTGTTTAGACATGCCGGCCACATGACCACGGAGACTCTGCGGACAAACGCTGGCTCCCTTGGCTAGGAAACGGGGATGAGCACCACCCCCTAGAGTCAGGCATGACTGGACTTAATGTCAAGGGGAAACCTTTACCTTTACCTTTATTTTGAGAACAAATGAAGAACATCTGCCTCTTCTTAAATTGCTTTCTTTCTGTCTCCAGAGCTGGGCATGAGCACTCAGGACAGGGGCTCTACACACCTTCAGCTGCTGATGTGTAAATAGAAGAAAGGTTGAGTGTAGCAGTACTTCTGTGTCTGGTGCGTCTACCATGGTTTCAGCAGGACACCATCAAAATCCTTCTCAAGAGGCATACAATGAAGCAGGAACAGAGAAAATGAGAACCAAAGGGGTATGGAGGTGCAGACAGACTAGAAGGATCATCAAGGCTTCATAAGTATAGGTGTCCATGAGAAAATCATTTCACTTCATTGTTGACCAGGATTTATCCTGAAGGTTTACATCTTCATGAGTCAATGTGATCCAGTGCCTAGAGGGTTTGCCTGGGATGAGAGAGATCTGGGTTCAAGTTCCCACTCAGCCATGAAAGTCACTTTGGCCCAGTTGCAGATTCTTACAGGGTTGTTGTGAGGATAGAATGGAGAGAATGAGTGACTTGTAAGCCACTTTGGGTTCTGTGAGAGATGAAGAAAGGTAGGGTATAAATGTAATATAGCAACAACTGCATCAGCAATACAGACATGCATGCACACACCCCTTCTGAACTGAACACAGACTGGAAAACAATCTGGTCCAAGTACATATATTTTTTCAGCTTTCAATTCATGAAAACCCAAAATGCACTCAAGAGCACACATGCATTTAAAAATGCACATGATCATGCTTTGATTAATAAGAGAAGAATGTGTACTTTTCAAAGACGTGCACATATTTGGAATTTGACATATATGGAAAAAGCATGCACAAAAATATGGACCAATTTTCTTACAAAAAGAAAAAGACCCACCAAAGTCCACCACCTGATATGGATATGAGATGGAATGAACTTCAGGGTGGAATCTGGAGTACTTTGATGAACCTCAGTTGTGCTTGTATGCACATCCCTACATAAAGAGCAGTAGAAGAGGTATGAGCTTTCGTTAATGCCTGTTTGTTTGAAGCCATGATTTATCATCATGTTCTCCACTCACAGCTGTGACATGAACACTGGCAGATTTACCCACTCCTGCTAATTCCTCCTGCCTCCTCAGATTCAACAGACATCAAATCCAATATTTTGGGGAGGGCCGTCTGTTTGTACAGTCCAACAATGAAATCTATATCTTTATTCACAACATTTAGCGAATTCATAAACCAGGTCGATATCAGCCTAATGGTTATTTCATCTCCTCGAATCGATTCTGAGCTGGTCCTTGGAATGCAGATTGATGTTTGCATTGGGAAATGCAAAGACCCCTGTCAGCTTGCATAGCCAAGAGCCGAAAGGATGGCAAATTAATGACAGAGGCAGCAAGACTGACCTCCAAGCAAATAGTAAAAAAAAAAATATCAGTGTGAAATGTCAGATCAAAATTGCAATGGCTCTCAGGTATGTAGAGAAAGGGAGTGAGCAGTAAGGGCAAGAAGCTCCACTTCTTTAACTTGCCTTTTCAGCTGTTATTCAAAATGGCAGGGTTTGTACGTTCCCAATGTATGATTGAGACTGACATTATAGGTAGAGCAATCCTATGGGGAGGCAGGAATGGATCTGCAGGAGGGGGATCCTTAGCATTAAAAAACTTCTAGTATACATTTTTCATAATGTGTGTGTCAATGTGGACAGTTCTCATTTTTAAATGCAATCACTTCTCTGAGTACTTTAAATTGTAGAAATTTTATTTTGTTTGCATCTTCATCAAAAATGCATATTTTGTGTGTACATTCCCTAATATATGCATTTTGTGGGCATTTTTCTCAGAAATCTCATAAAAGATCAGATTTTGGAGTAAACTGACTTGACCTGTAGAAGTACTTGAGTGGTGCTAACTGGATACATCAGAACACACCATCCCAGTTAAAAAATATATTAAAAACCTAATCACCACAATAGACCAAGTTTTTCATCCATCCCTAGTAGTGTGATCAGCAGATATGTGGTGACATGACTGAGAAAAACAGGACACAGCACAAAGATGTGTCCAACATCACATTGTTTCTGTGGCATTCCAGAGTCTGTGGCTAACAGGAAGCAAGAGGAAAAGCCTCATGTGCCTTGGAATGCCATCCATCAGGAAGCTGTGGGGAGTTTTGTACCACTGTGAATGGTATAGTGCCCTTCCCCTCCTCTCCCTTTCAAAAAGTAATCAATCTGTCAATCAATCAATCCAAGCGATGCTTGGCCACCTCTTAAGGTAAGCAGCAGTGACCCACACACTTACACACCCAGTGATATTTGATTTACATTTGTTTCCCTCCATGATCATGAGGAGGGATGAGAGAAAGAGAACTTCTGAAAATGCTTACCCCAAACACACAAAGAAAAGACTTAGTGCACCTGCTAAGCAAAAAACTAGACTGCTCTCCTCCATTCCTGAGAATTACAGTAGTCTCTGCTCTTCCAAAATATAGTATTTGAAAGCCTTTGAGAACCTTATATTTTCAGCTTAACTACCCCCTCCCTACCTGGATTTAGTGGGTCTAGGACAAAGAAAAGCGTAGGAGAGTGCAGAAGAAAACATTAAGAATGTTGATGGAGATTTAATAGAGCCATTCACCAGCAAAAGCAGACACCTTTGTGTTTTTCTTAACAGGAACTCCTAGTCATTATGTCCTTTTTCTCCTGCTCATAATATCACTTCTTTCTCTTGCCCACTTTCCATTTTAGCTGCATAGTCTGACACAGTGTATGCCATTTATATTCTGCTAATAATAACAAGGTAACCTCTTTTTTAAACAATCTGCCCGATTACTTTTGCATTCTGGTATGCATCAATTACTATGCTACAGATCAACTGCCATCCGACCATCATACATCAAAGTCGCCCCCGCGCTGCCATGCCAAGGCGTTGCAGTTCCTGCTTCTCATAGCATTTCCAGCTGGAGCACCTTGATCACAGTTGGTGCTAAACTATGTTTATGATGGCAAAAAAAGAAAAGAAAAAAAGAACAGGAGCAAAAGGGAACTCTAGACATCGGCTCTCTTATTTAAGCTCAGTGCTTGCCTGCAGCACCCCCGATGTTCTAACACAAAGTATTTGCTTACTTATACATACTTACCTGGAAGTAACTAATTCCCTGAGCTCATGGGACCTGCTTCTGAAAAGATATGCATGAAATTGTGCTGTTCCTCTTTGCACTACAGTTCTGCACTACTTCCTGGAATAGGAGTCTTTGGTTTGGTTTTTGCTTGCGTTCCCTCCTTGGGGAAAGCAATCACAAAAGCTTATCTGAACTAATTCTCAAAGAACATGCTGGGAAGGATGGACAATGTTGGGAGTGAGAAGGATGGCAGCTTTGAGTGCTTGTTCTCATGGTCTGTTGGCTGGATTTCGGAAGAATCAGAGACATTCTGTAGGGGACAGGATAGAAAAGCTTTTAATAAATAATAAATAAATAAGAATCAGAATCAGAATGTGAAGCAGATCAATGAAGAACTGGGGAGGATGGGCCCTGCCAAGACCCTGAGATGGAGGAGGCTGATGTGCTTATCTCAAGCTCAGGTCCTTGGGCAGGGAAGGCGGGGTAGGGAATAACCGGCATGGTGAGAGTGCACTCTGAGAATGAGGGCCTCTCAGACACAGACCAGGCAACCATGATGAAGTGTTGGCAGAGTTTGGAGGCCCAGTTAGATGACTGATGCACAGAGAGAAGGCATGCTCACTGTCACTCAAGGCCAACCCACTTTCAACTGAGACCTGTTCTGGGTTCTGTACAGACAAGACTGCAACACACAGGAGTTGAGTGGCAACAAGGGGAATGGGGGGAAGGGGGTGTGACACCAAATCCTCTTCTACACAGCTGTATATGTTTTGTGTTTCAGTGCCCAGAAGGACATTTCATAACTTCATATTCAGTTATGTGTGCTGACAAAAAATGGGAAAAACAATGCGCACACCTCGGAGTTGGTTTTTTCCTAGTTTTGTTCTTTTGTGGAGCAAGGGTGGGGGGGACTGAAAAGTGCATTAATGTGTTTGTTTTTGTCTTTGTTTCAGAAAGCCCTCAGCAATTTTACTTGGCTGTTTTAGAGTGGCTTTCTGTCTTCAGTTCCTTACAACAGAACCTGTGCTGCACGCGAGAGGCTAAACATTGCTGGTGGCTCATGGCTGCTTAATTGAAGCAAGCCAAACATTGCTTTAAGACTCTGCAGTGGAAATGTGGAAGGCTGCTGTCATTCGGAGGTGGGCAACAATTCTCCCTTTGGTTCCCAAACCTCCAGCTGAGCCTGTTGCCTTAAGCAGTTAGTGATGTTTCTTTGTTTCATTATTTCCCAGGGTCAGTGGTCAATTTGAGACCATGGATTATTGTTAGACAGCTCATGGCTAGACCTCAAGATCTGCCACCTAGTTCAAGCAGGAAGTTGGCATGGTCATCATCACTGTCATCATCACCATCATCATCACCTTTTATATTCCCATTTTCTTCCCAATGCAGCCTACATGGTTCTCTTCCCCTCTAATTTTTCCACACAATAACAACCCTGAGAGGTAGGTTAGCCTGAGAGTCACTGACTGGGGACTAGAAGAAGGATTTCTTGAGTCCCAGTCCAACACTCTTACTGACTACACCACACCAGCTCTGTGCTGGCTGACTGCAACTGGCCAGGGCTAATCCTCCCACTTTACATAAGCATTCCTAATTTTATTGGAGTATGGTCATAGGAAAGATTAATAGAATCATAATAATATACATGTCCCTGGGACATGTCCATTTCAGATGCAAATGCAAGCTGGTATCTAAAACGTGTTGTGGGCCAAAGCCCTACTGGAGTCCAACCACCACTGATTCTAGGGACCATCCCAGCAGCTGCAGGGACAGAAGCATAATAGTCTTCCTCTACAGAGTTACTACTGCCTTGTTTGTTTGTTTGTTTGTTTTACTATTTCAGCTTGTTCCTGCTTAATTAAAGAAAAAAAAACCCTTTCCTTCATCCCTTCATGTGTTCATTCTTTCATACTCCTTCAAGAACGGTTGCCTCTTAGCAACACAGTCTCCTCAGCTACATTTCATGAAAAAAGGTTAAAAAGAGTATTGGGAAATGTAATTTTGTGAAGCGCACTGGAGCAAACCACAGCTTACACACCTTGAAGTGAAAACATGACTAAAAGGGAAGAGAAAATATTGCTTGCAAGGAGTACCAAACCCACAGTGAACATCAACAATTAGCGGTGGTGCCAGCACCTCTCTTCCAACTATTTCCTACCTTCAGGCCTGCTTTTCCTGTAATGGGTGCAATAGACAAGGCAGAGAAGTAATTCCTGTATCCACCACATTCTCAGCTTCACTAAGGTGCAATTCTGTGCATTGAAAAAAGTCCTGAAAGGTTGACTAGGATATACCTGGGGTTGTAGGAATTTAAACACACATAGGATTCCTTCTAAAGCTGTCATCTTATACAAGCTTAGCTAGGGGTAAGCCCCAATGAAAACAATAGGACATACTTCTGAGTCACTTTTCTATGTTATACTTTTACTTTTGCATTATTTGATCATAGGTCTGTTTTGTCTGATTTATGCAGTTGAATACACAAATAGCTGTTTAAACATGGAGTAATGCTGTGAAAAGAAACTAATTCCAGGCTACTACAAGCCATGCCATCTTTCAGCAAGTTATTTCTCATAATTTGATGTGTTGATGGAACAGAAGAATATTACTGGAATTAAAAGAGATAAATTTATCTGGAAAAATAAATCTGTTTGCAGTTGCAAGGTGAGTTGACTTTGTGATGTAATTTTAGACATGGAATGCAGAAAGGTAAAATTTAACAATATTAATAATTTGAAATAGCAAAAGAAATAGGAAAATGCTGTTTAAAAAAAGTGGTGGAGCACACTATATAGTTGGGCACTGCAGATTGATTTTTAGAATAGGAAATAAATCAGAATAAGTTCAGACCAAACACACACAACAATGGTAAAGGTATTCAAGATATTCTCTCTCTTTATGTACCTCTAGTGGTTATTGTTTGATATTTTCATAGCTATTATTAATTCAGACAATAATATTAGAAATACTCCTAGAATTGCCTGGCAGAAGTTTTGAGAAAAGTTGGATATAATAGAATTTTGCACATTTGCCAGTCAGTAAACCACAGTTCATTTGACTGTGAATAAGCGAAATGCCCACATGATCAGCCCTCACTCTTTCTTCCATGCTTTGCTTCAGCACTTCCATCCTGTCTTGTTAAACTTCCATTTCCAGTAATGTCTGAAACGATAACAACAGTGATTTAATCACTGTTTAAAAACAGATATAAATCCACAGTCTGATTAAACTGCCATCCCCTAGTTCAGATGTCACAGGAAACTGTGCTTTAACAAGCCAGGGTAGAAGCACTAAATCCAGAGGTGAAATAAAGATTGAGCTTGAGGGCATATGACTTTCTCATGGTTTATTGGGCCAAAATTGATATCTCTGAACCAGGGTTGTACTGACTTGGCAAAAACCACTTCTCACCAGGTTCATGTGTCTCAAAGTCAACTGTTTTGTTTTGGATCTGTTTGGAGGGGAGGGAAAATTCCTCGATGTAGACAAAAACAAAAAGAATGGGAGTGTCCACCCTTCCCTACCCTCACATGTTAGGAGGCACTTTTTGAAATTGGAGGTACAGAAACTGCAATTAAGAAAATATTTGCCTCTTGGTTACTGCAATTAAGAAAATATTTGCCTCTTTTGCCACTCAGTGGATGCCACAGTTCCAGTGGACAAGAGCTGAATACTGGTAGAAAAAAAGCAGACTATGACAGAGGGGTGGATTGCACCTCCAGCAAGTTATTCTATTCAAGGAGTAGTGCTAATTAAATTATCTGTTAAAAAGGATACTCCTTGAAGTAAACTTATTACAAATACAATCATGGCATGCAATTCTATGTAACTCTATTTTAACTCAACTACTAGGAAAAACAGTTTTGCTTTCATTTTTAATATTAGAATATTATGCAAAGGTGGGAAAGGTGCAAAGGTGTGCAAGCAGAACTAAAAGTTTAAAAGGTGCCCCATCCTAATTGTGTTTTCTTGTTGGGGCTGGGGGAAGGAAAATTAGAAGTCAGCAGTGTAATGCTATGTGTTTGTAATCTGATGGAAACCTGACTGAGTTCAATTGGATTTAGTCCTAAGTAAAAGTATCAGTAAGATGGTTCTGAAGGATTAGCAGCAGGAACAAAGGTGGGGAATTAACAGGTTAATTTGATGAACTTTTTGTTCACTGTTTACTCCCAGACATGGTTTGAACAGGATCAGACAGCTTAATGTATCTCTCTGTAGTTGCATGTACCATATATACTGGCGTATAAGGCAACTTGCACATGAGACAAGGTTGATATTCTGGGCTGTTTTTCCTAGTTTTTGTCCTATGTTAGGAGTATAAGATGACCCTCAATTTTTGCTAATTTTTGGTTTCAAGGGTAGTCTTATATGATTGTATATATAGTATCTCAGATGATATGGCCACCACTGAACCCAAACTTTGAACACAGGCATGACCCTGAATGAGGATTTTCACTTTGACATTTGTTCATCTCTTCCTGCTCTTCTCCTCTCTTTCTGTTAAAAAACATCCTCCCAACTTCTCAGAGATAAACTCTTCCTCACAGGGATCCCAGTGATTTAATCCATGTCTGTAGCAATTCCTGTGATCACCAGATGAAATATACTTTATTGAGGCACAGTATTATTCCAATTAAATACAAAATGGCTGAATCAGATGATTTAAAGGGTAAATACTCAGCAGGTGATATGATTAAGAAAGAGTCATCCTCAGCTAACTCTTCTATGTCTCAGCAGGGGGTGGGAATAAAAAGGTAAGATAAGAAAGTATTTATTTATTTCTTTTCTGTACCACCCAATAATCAAAGGGGGTTGTTCACAGCAGATTGCAAAATAGAAAATATAGCTGCAATGATAAGATGTAGTATAAAAGAGTGATACAATGAAATACAACAGAACAATATTAATATACAACATATAAAATAGTTTAAACAACTTAAAAACTTTCAGTAAAAATATAGTCCTGTTAAAACAGCTGACATGTCCCATCATATGTTGTTAAATGCTCCAGGGCTGGAGGACAGTCTGAACCTGGTGATGAAAAGATGACAATGTTGGTACCAGGTGGGTCTCAGCAGGACATTGTTTCCTAGTCCGAAGGCCCACCACTGAGAAGGACTTCGGCCTTTTTGCCATGTTCTGAGCATCCCTTGGAAGTGGCACTCAGAGGACAGCATGAGAAGTAGATAGAAGATGTAGATAGAAGTTGGAAGAGGGATTCTATTATTTCAGTCCCAAGCCATGTAGGCTGAAATCTTGTTAGACAACTGATTGACTTAATCCAAAACCTTCCATATCATGTAGTCCACTTACTTTGCAGGCTTGTTTGGATTAAGCAGTAAGCATGCTTGAAAATAACTATGGGTCTTGCCCATACACTATTGGTTTCTTTCCGAGGGGTGGAGATATAGGGGGAGCTCTCTTGGGGCCTCCTTTAAAACTCAGAATCTGCAATCAGAACAGCATTGTGTGTTCATTCAAGTCAGATGGACATGTGCAGATAGCAGTACTCGATTGCTGCAATGCCCACTGGTCTCCCTATTCCTATGGTATTTCCCCATGCACACATGTGAACACTGTAATCCATGCATTCTCCTGAAGCCGTGAATGTAATCTCTGCCAGAGTTAGCAAACATCTTTTTGATTTCAAGGATTAAATTAAATTTCTGAGAAGCTCTCAGGGCAAAGTTGACAGGGTCAAAGGCAAAGGGGATGAGGCCAAAATGACAAAAGATGCTAGCATGCTTTCGCTTAAAGGCCTTTCCCAAGCCAGTAACTCATCTTTAGGAGTGGCTGTTCAGCCTCCATAGAATGATGGGGGAGAATTACACAAAGCAGTTGGTGGTTAGAGAAATGGATAGCCAACAGATAGAATGGAACCCCAAAATATGCACACATTTTCATGCAAAAAAAAAAAAAAAATCTCCTAAAGCTCACAATCTGATTCAGACACAGACAAGAACAAGCTTCTAGGTGGAATTCAAAAGCCATGATAAGCTCAAGTTTTGCTGATGGGCATCTCCCTGAACCTGGCTCAAGTTTTGGCTACTTCATGCTGGACTGTTGTTTGGCTGTGGCTACCACCCTTTGTCCACAGAAACATTCTTCATGTTCTATTCATAGGTTTCAGCTAGTAAACAGCTTTGCCTTGCTTAACACAAGCACACCTTTAATTAACATGAAATCTCATCTACATTCTATGCTTGACCCTTTAAGACTTAATCAACAGATCCTGCAGAACCTTCTAGGTCTCCTGCTGTTTCTCTGGCAGCAATTAGCGACTGATTACCTCTTTTTCCTCCCTTAAACATTTTTATGCAGCAAAATAGGAGAAAAATGGGACAAGATGGGCAGGATTAATTTTATGTCATTTGCTTTTATAGCCTGTAATTCAGAATGCACAGAAAATGCTCACTAACCTCATGAAATTTCCAGAGTTTGCAGACAACATGTGTACATCTGATGCTCAGCTGTTCCTTGGTTCAAACAGCTGACAATGAGTATGATGTTGAGGAAGGAACTTTTACCTCATTGAAAGAATACATTGTGGAATATTGATGCAAGGCCCATGCATCAAGGACAAATACTCTGGGCTTCTAACAACTGCCTGGCAGTCATGATGTGATGGGACCTTATGTATTCAGAAGACTCCTACATGCATCCCGTACTTCACACATGCAGGAAGTTCCCAGTTTGACCCCTGGAATTTGCAGAGCTGTTTGAAAAGGTACCGCTCTTTGCCTGTGACCATAGCGATCCGGTACCAGCCTTCCCTAATCTGCTATGCACCAGGTCTGTCAGATTGCAAACCCCATCCCCACCAGCATGTTCAATTCGAGGAAAAGTTAATTTGCCTAGAATGTGTACATTTGAAGAAGCTCACCAAGGAATGTTCACTTTCACATAAAAATAAGCATTCAAAGGTCCATCTGGAGGACTTTCATGAAAAGCAAGATGGAGAAGCAAAAATGGTTTCTCCTACTCCTTCTACCCTAGTTGCAGCCCACCAGGACATTGGCTACATGGAAGCTTCAAGACTGGATGCTTCCTTACAAGGGAAGTGCGACCCATCGACGTGCATCTTAAGTTGATTTAGCACCTGTAGCATTTTTGCCTTCATTTTTCACCATGGCTTACATTTTTCCATTATACTCACTTCTGGCACCTGCGGATAACTCTTCATGCTTCTGACAGTGATGCAATACAAACTTCAGTGCAATGAAGTTTTTGCCATAAAAGGCCTTTTGAAGCACAATCCTATACTTGTTTAGACAGGAAAAAAATCCTCTTGTTCCAACTTGCTGTAATTTTTTTCTGTCTGAACACACATAGGACTGCACCTCTAGGCTTAAAATGTCTTGATAACTAGCACACCAAATTTTTGACATTCACCATAACTTGTGTATTCCTCCCATGATTGATTGATCAACAGTGTATATGCCTCTGCTTGTGTTAGTTTGTGCATTTACATCCTGAGCCCTTGCCTGTATATATGTATCAGCTGAGAGCTTCAGCAACAGAGTAACTAATACTACCACTATTGATTCCAGCCAATGGTTGTGCTTGTCCTTAATGGGATAGATAATGGGTTTCCTGTATGTCAACAGAAGGCAGCAGGGAACCAGTGAAAAATCTCTAAAGCTAAAGAAATAAAACAAATAGAAAACCAAGCAGCAAGTTTGTGTCATGACTGGAACATGAAATCCAACATTCTACTGCTTTGACCAGCACCTGATCCCATCACAGAAAAATGAGATGAAAGTTACCTTAGGCCTTAAGGTATCTTAGGTCTACCTTAGGCCTTAAAGATACCTTAGGCCTTAAAGATGAAAAATGCCTTAGGCCAAGTCAGTCCATTGGAATGCCTATCTGGTACCTGCAGAAGCTCTAGGCTGCACTTTCCATTAGCCCTTCACAGAACCACTTGGAGAAGGTGGGGACGAGTCCAAGGAACATGTGCTCTACCATGGCTCTGTGGGCCCTTTGTTGTGCTGAACTCCATACAGCAGATGTCATCACTCCTCAGTGCCTTTTCAAATCCCACAGTTCTGCTCCCAACTAACTCCCCATTCTCTGCTTCAGTGAACAGGTTTCCCCTCCACCCATAGGAAACTCAATTTAGGTACTCTCAGGAGCATTATTCATTCTGTGATTCATTGCAATTTTCCTTCCAGTTAACTAATACCAGGCAGCTCTACCATTCACTGACATGGACATCTTCACACAGTTACACTGAGGCAGCCATGCCACTGCTTTAGTCAAGTTGTATAGATTGGGCTCTTTTGATCACAGCTCGGCACTTCCATTCTTTCTCTCTCTCTTGTTGTAAGTCATTGTTCTTTCCTATAGTCCTCTCTGCCATTGTCCTATTTTCCCTGCTCTGTCATTCATGTTTCAAAGAATCTCTCCATTCGTCATTCTCCTTTGCAATCTACCTATTTTTTTTCCCACCTCTCTTATTTCTAAGGCATTATCATTCATTGCAGGTTGAAATGAAAATTCACATAATATAAAATATTAAAATAAAAAACCCACTGCACTGGGGTTACTTTTTCCTACATCTCTCCTTAGGTTTCATTTAATTATTTCTTCTTCTGTTCATTAGTGTGTTTCTTTTATTAAAATTCTAGGCACAATCCATAAGTGGCTTGTAAAGAACCACTTAGTCATCTCCCTGCTATATGGAGGCATTCATATGGTCATAATCCTTCCTCTTAGTTTTAAGAAATGAAAATCAGACTTGGCGATGTACACTATCTATGTATAGGATAAATGTAAATGAGCCCTATCATAGGTGAGGGAGGAGAGCTTTGTTAAATCTGTTTGTGCATTGTTGGATGTCTTCCATCAGTTGCTCATTGATAGAATTAGGCTTTTTTTAACCAGAATTCTGTTCTGTTTGCACCAATTTGCAGTACTGCTAATGTGCACTTGTGTAAATGTACTGATCTTCCCTGTAAATGAGAAATAGATCCATAAGTCCATGGTTTCCACATGATTTAGGAAAAGTCAGCCAGCTGTTGAATCTGCATGTCAGATTCAGAGATATCTTAAGTAATTGTGAAGTTACTCATTGTGCTATCTTAACACAATCCATTGTGAATTCCACTGAAATCACATGCGCAGAAGAGGGACTGGTGCAGTGGTTGTATGAAGCTTAATTTCTGCTGAGCACCACATGAACATTCAGTGAACTCAGAAAGAAGACAGACTGCAAGCCACAAGAAAGCAGAATGGAGTCCAAAATGGACCCCCAACACATTTCTAGTCTGAACACAGTCACAGTATTTCACCATGGTGAGTTTGCTCTTTGGAAACCTTGATAAGAATCAGTGGTTTGTTCTGTGGTTACTGTGTACCACCATGAATTTTTTGTACTGTGTATTAGTGTTTTCCATGGCCTTGGCATGCAATTGCTACAGCATTCTCTGGAAAGAGTGACAACTACAAGAGCTCCTTCAGACATCCAGCCTCCATGTGTGAACTAATGAAAGGGGGCGCTTAGCATAAGCAAAGAGTGATGAATCCTGGAATCAAGTTTCAGCTGTAGTGGCTGATGGGATACATTCCAACTGTGGGAGAACTAGGAGGGGAGGATGGAAACCATGATTAAGTAGAATCAGGAGTTCATGGTACAAAACTAAAAACCATGGTAAGCACACAAGGTTGCTTGTTGGGTTGTGTGAAAGCAGCGTGAGAGAAAGAGAGAGGGCGGGGTGAGTATTTTCCATCAGAGCACAGTATGGAGGGACATTATGGCCCTCGTCCACACACACCCCAATATGATCCTTACAACTACAGGTCCCTTCCAGTTATCCTTAGTACAATTAATTCTCATTGGCACCTAATATAATCTACCAGAGAAGTTTTGCAAAAATACTACAAAATGAAGCCTGATTATATAAGGGCACAGTTCCATGAAGATGCATGCAATCCTCAAAACTTGAAGGGTCTGTAGGACAGAAGCATGGAGCTGAAGGTCATCCCCTTGATATTCCCACTCTGTAACATAGAGAGACACATGGTTTGGTCTGTTGGACTGTGGGAGGGAAAGAGGCCACCAGGACACATTGCATCTTGGTGGATCTGGTTTGCTCTGTCTCCACCTCTTTCAATGTCCACTGGCACAGTCCTTGCCAAGGCAGCTGCAAGGGAGCTGTGGGAGGTTGCCCCTATCCAGATGGAGCTTCAGATTCAAGTAGAGATCCTGAAGAAGAGGTTTTATTGTCAGGCCCAATTGTGCATGGCCAGAAGCCTGATAATTCAGATCTTCTGGGACTCCACTGCCTAGCAAACAGGAAGCAGGTAGTGTCAGCACTCCTCAGCTGGAGGATTTGACTTTGGTAGAGACTCCTTCCTTGCCACCCTTGGCAACAGAGCAGCAGGAAGAGGGCTGGGCAGACTTGCCCAGTCAGGGGAGCCACTAGTTGACTCCAAAAAAATCCTTTGGCTCTCTAGATGCTGTCTAGGGGCCATAGGAATACACTGTGAGTTAATTATTATACATGCCAAATATTATTTATTCAACCCCTCTATCAGAAGAGAGAAAAACAAATCAATATAGCTACTAATAATAAGCTACTGTGATTATGTATTAACATAAGCAGTAGGGCTGGATTCAGACTTAGCTGTATAGTGAACCTATTGAGAGTAATGGGAGTTCAGTGAGTCATCATGAGTGACTTGACCTCACTGAAGCAATCTTCATGTTTGCAATATTCCCAATCAAGCAGTGACTGTGCTCTGCCTCGCACTGTATTATTCCAACACATGAAAAATCAATTCAATTTTTCAGTGAAAACATTGTCCTATAAGCTTGCTTGTTTTGCCTTGGTGATACTAGTTTCACCATATTATAAACCATATCCCAGGATATTAGAATCATGCAAAGTGGGGAGATTGTTTTCATTTCTCCATTTTAGAAATTGGAGGTGCTGTATAGTAGGTTCACATTTTCAAGCATCCCCTTTCTCTAGAAGTCATAAGATGTAATCCTATAGTATTCTTAACTCAGAGTAAATCCCATTGAGCCCAGCATCTAAGAAGCTGTGCATAGTTTTGCATTTGACCTGTTTTGCTCCTGACCAATCTTCAAGTTACAGATTTTTTAGAACTCTGTAAGTGTGCCAAAGCAACAACAATTCATTTGAAGAGAGGGCTAGAATGCATGTGTCTTGCATATGTCATGAGAATCTTTGTAGAGGCACCCCCCTTCTTTCCAGAGGAGAGGGGATGTATTTTCTAATATGGACCACCATTCATGGTTTTTGTAAGTACTTGTACAAAACAGAATTAATGGCTTTTAAAAATTATAGTATGGCTCAAATTAATTGGGATATATTTTTTCCATTGGTCAAATAGATTTTAATCGATTGACCTAACTTGTTAATCAGCAAAATGCTGTAGTCTGTGTATTTTCCATTATTTAATGAACCTGACTTCCTGAACCTCACATAACAAATCTGGGAGATGGGAGGAGAGACAGAGATCCACGCATTCCATTTCTCACATAGGAAGTGGGAGTTGGAAAGATTTCAACTAAACATTCTGGCTGTGCCTTTCACAGGTGTTTGATGTGCATCAAAAAAGTCATTAACTGACTTCTGCCCATCTAGTAGAAAAGAGCAGGCCATTTTTTGTCTTGGTTGGCTGGCAAGCCAATGGAAAAAAAGAAGAAAAAAAATGCAAATGACTCACAATTCTCTTGATACTTCTTAAATTGTATGAAGTAGCTCTCAGTTTTCAACCATGTATCACAGTAGTATTAAAATAGCTTAAGTATGGCTCTCTTGCCTTCATTCTCTTTTTAAAGGAAACTTCCTGCACCTGGTTTGGAATTATTTTCTACCTTTCTAATAGCTTGCACTGCACCAAAATTTATCTCATTTGATTACTTCCTTCTCCTGTTTCTAAGCTTTTTAAACCCCCTTTTATTACCTTTTTCTTCCTACCTGGTGTTCATAATGTCTCCCAATTTAATAACAGCTGCAAATTTCATTAACATGAGCTTCTTCCAGAGGTTTAATGGAGACATTAATAAAAATGACTGTCACATTCTTTCTTATGATGAGTGTATGGTATGCTCACAACCAGTGTCAGCAATCTCTCATTTATTAATATGGGTTGATTTGGGTCTTTCTTATTTCCCATTCCATATTTTCAGACTATGTGGCTGATTGTTAAAGATAGGGGCATGTAACCTCTGGTCCTCGGCCTAATTTCGTGGACCTTGGAATTGGGAATCAGTTCAGATATCTGGCAATAGCTACCTGTCTCTCTCTCAGCAAACTGTTGGGTGGAGTGGAGGAGAGACGGGAAATGAGAGAGAGAACTGGGTGTCAGAAATAGAGCCAGGGAAACATTCATTCAGTTTGCATTTTAATGAGGGTACACCTAATTTCATACTTTTCAGCCACTGTACAAACCCAAACACAGGTATCCTGTGAAATTTGCACTCCTCTGAAATTCTCCAAAGATTTTGCTAATCACAAAAATATACAAAATGTATGCATGAGTGGAGATTGCATTCAAAATGCATTATATTAGGAACCTTTCTTGCAAAACTGTTTATTAGGTAGTACACACACCAAACACATAAGAAATCTTTTTTGGTAACTCTATAAATGGGACATAAATTCCCTTTCCATTCCCTCCCCGAAGCCCTTTGATCATTTTTGTAATATTGTGAGAGATCCTGCTGTTGGCATTTGTGGCTGTTTCTGAACAACATAGCTTAACAATGTTGCAGTGGTTCCTTAGGGGTAAATCAGTTGCCTTAGTGTAATTTCATTTTCTTTTGTGCTTGCTAATCTCTGTTATGGCCAGACAGGAACTAGGAGAAGGTTGCTTTGCTTCTAACGAAGTTCTTAACTTTTATTTTTTTATTGGATGTTGGTGACATGTTTACACTGTAGAACATTATCAGCTGTGTAGCATAGGAGGAAAGCTCCACTTGCGAAATTCGTTGGAAGCTGAGCAACCAGGTCCTGCATTCTGTATCAGCTATCCAGGAAGAGAAGCCATCCTGGCTGTGCTTGTGTCCTTAAGTGTATCTTGAAATGCAGCTTTCAAACAGTAGAAGTGAGCATCATCACATGCCTGCTAAGGCACATGATGGTAGTATTCATGGCACAACAGTAGAAGTTGGTTGAAAAGTTGGCTGCCCAAGCACTGGACTTTGAATTCTATTTTTTTTCTAATCCTGTGGATTTTAGTAGGCTGTTTGGATTACATTGCAACATCAAGCATGACTCCCACAGGCAAGAATCAGAACCTGTTTATATAATGAAGTAGTTGAAGTAGTTTGTACCAACACTCTTGAGCATTATTTTGTGTGGCACTTAAGGTTTTCACATGGATTGTTCACATGCTGCATTGCCTTATAGTTACAGGAAAAAACAAAAACCAGAGAAATATGTTCTCAAGTGTCTTAATAAGCCCAACACATTTCAGAAGCGTTTTCTTCCTTGGGGTTGCAAATAAAATGTCACTGTAAAATAGTATTGATGTTTTAAAATCATACTACATCTCTGCAGAATGTATATACAGAGTTGCATCAATTAATTTTCACAATAGCATCTATTGTTGTGGAAATTGACTGATGCAACATTTTATATATATTTACAGTTTTACTGAGGTTTTAAAATGTCAAAAATGTATTACAACAGAATTTCATTTGCAGCCCCTGAAGAAGGAAACATCTTTCTGAAACGCATCAAGCTTATTAAAGTGTTTCCTGAGTGCTCCAGAATATCTTCTCTCCTGTTTTTTATAAACACAATTCATGCCTTTCCAGTTCTTGGTTTTTTATCTGATTCACAGGCTGATTAAATTAAGATCATAAGTTTTCTCCCAAATGACTGTTCCTGGGAAGAACAAAATTGTCACATGAGCAGCAAAATTGAAATACAAGATTCGGCTCTCGTGCTTAAAGTGATGGCTGGAGAACTGAATGAGAAAATGGCAATTAGAATAGCAAAACACAGAGTGGCACTTTGAATCTTGGTTGCATAAGGGGGAGCTGGATTTTTATGAAAGTCCCTTTGAAATATTACAGAATGGCATGTTAACTAATAGCTAAAATGACACTTTCAAAAGTATTATGATCAGGCATTTGCCATCAGCTCATCAATCATTTTAGTAGCTATAGTAACAGGCAGATTCCTGTGTTCTTCATATTCCAAATCTGAGCCCAATGTTTAGAATCCCAATCCTCATATAGTAAGACTAACTACCTTAAGAAAGAGAGAGAGAAAAAGTTTGTCTCTGAGCCTGGAATATTCTGTACAATGGAATTTTATCTCTGCAAACAGGTATTCACAAATTCATTAGCTTAAATTACATGAATCATAGAATTGGAGGGGTCTTGTAGGCCACTTAGTCCAATTTCTGTTTAGAGCAGGACAGCCAGAGCTAGATTCTCATTTATTTTTTATTGTACAACTTGAAATCAAAACGTTTCATTCCAGTCTTTAAATCCAGATTTCCCCATAGATTTAATTTTGCACAAGATCTGCCTAATCTAATTCTAGTCTTAGAGCCTAAGGAAAAGTAGTTTAAAAGTGGAGGGAAGAGGCATTTCTGGGGAGATTCAACAACCAAGAAAATTACTGAGCACCCCGTTAGGGTTAAAACAAAACAGAACAAAACGTGGAACCCAAGATAAGATAACTTATGGAAATTTTCAGAAGGATTTTTTTTTAATTCTACCTCTTCCTTGGAACTGCCCTGGAACCACATAGAAGCATTTCTATGCAGTGCTAATCTTTGCTGCCCTGGGTATAAACCCCATTAAACTCAATGAGATTTACTTGTGAGCAAACTTGTTAGGATTTTACTGTATCTGTTTTTGAGTTGGGATGTCCCTGGATTTAAAAGTTAATTGTTGAACCTTGGGCCCTCCAGATCTCACTTGGAGTTCCTAGATGGCCACATCCTTTCCTCTAGCTCCACCCCTTTCCGTTGTCCACCATTGGCTAGTTGTCTGATTTAGGTTGTTTGGAAGATGTTTCCAATTGTAAAAGATTGAAATGCCTCTTGTTAAGAAGGATGGTAGGAAGAGATTTATGCTAAAATAGGCTGGTGTTTTTGCCTTTGGTCCTTTTCTCTAAAATTAAATTCAGTTCTCAGGCTGAAAGAGGTATACATCCCTGGCATGGAAGTTTTGGGAAAGGGCATTCATAAGTCCTTGGAAGCTAAAACCAAGAGGACTTGTTTAGAATTAGGGATGTGCAAGGAATCTGTTTTGTGTGGAAAATCCATTGGCTTCCCTGGATTTAGCAGCCCAGATTCCAAGTTCCAGGCAAGTGTTTGTCGGGTGCTTACCAGGACTGAACCCCATGCGTGGTGGAAACAGCTCCATGCTTCTGCATGCATTGCTGCCACCAGGAGCAGTGAATGGGGAAGAAGATTGGTTACCGGAAATGGCAGCCAGCATGCCCATTCACTGCACCCCGTTTTTACATGTTGTAGCTGCTCTTGATGGGAAAGGTTGCCAGTTGCACAACCGGGGACTGTAAGCATATGTGGACTTGCTCCTGGCTCAGTCCACTTTGCAGGACCTAACATAAAAGGAAATCCACAGATTCTGGAGGTATGGATTTTGAAACCCTAACCCTTACCCAACCCATCATGACTCCATGGACAACATTCCTCCAGGCTCTCCTGTCCTCCACCATCCCTTGGAGTCCACCCAAGCTCACACCCACTGCCCCAGTGACCCCATCTGGCCACCTCATCCCCTGCTGTCCCCTTCTCCTTTTGCCATCAATCGTTCCCAGCATCAGGGTCTTCTCCAGTGAGTCCTTCCTTCTCATTAGGTGGCCAAAGTATTTGAGTTTCATCTTCAGTATCTAGCCTTCTAAAGAGCAGTCAGGGTTGATCTCCTCTAGGACTGACTGGTTTGATCGCCTTGTGGTCCAAGGACTCACAGGAGTCTCCTCCAGCACCACAATTCAAAGGCCTCAGTCCTTTTACGCTCAGCCTTCCTTATGGTCCAACTTTCACAGCCATAAATGCACATATATTTACTTCACTAGAATCCCAAAACTCTTCCCATGTGCATTTTTGGACAGTAAAGTTATACTCATGCCCATGTTTAGATGGAATTGGTTTAGATGCCCTCAGTTTTCAGGTTATGAATTTATATTTTTGCATCTTCAGTTGCAATCCTAATTTAATCTCATTTCTTTCCCCAATCCCAATGTTTGAATTTCATTTGAATGTTACCTGATGAAGACAATAACCTGAAGTAGAAATGAATCAATGCAACTGACTTAAGATGCGGAGAAATAGGGTCAGGGGAATTGAAGAAAACCCTGTTGGCATGCATGAATGTTCATCTTTTAATTTTTCTGTGTGCATTGCTATGCCCCCGGTGTTGTGGAAATAGATGATCTGGGAAATTGATATCCATTTAGAAACGCAGGTCCCCCAATTCACCATTCTTTCTTCGTCTCTGCTCAAGCTCTATTGAAACGTTTATGGATATTTCCCAGCTTGTCTGTTTGAAGCATGGGTCACTTTCCCTGTCAGACTCTATTTATTGAAGAAAACTGATGCTTTCCTTCCAACTAGATAGAGTGAAAAATGTGCAGACACTTTAAGCACTAGGATGTCGGTTACTAGGAAACAGAGTCTTTGGAAAATAGGCTAAGAACACCAGCGGCCTTGGATCACAAAGATTTATCATGGGGAAGATCTCAAAAAGTGTTGGAATTAGAATAATGTGTATATTAATCTAAAATAATGACTGATGTCGGTGGACTTACTGAACGAATCCAGCAGACTTATGGCATGCTTTATCTTCCCATTTTAATAATACCCTTTATGAATCGATTAGAACTCTGAGTTTTGCCCATTTACTTCAGGACTGGTAATGGAAAGGTTCATGGGAATTACAGATCAGAACCTTCCACTATATCTGCTCTTCTACAGGTCATCTCATTGCTCCTTCTACCTACCTTTTGACTTTCCTTTTGAGCAGCAGAAGTGGAAGGGGTCACCCAGTCCTCTGTGTATGTGCTCAGCAATAAGTCCCTCTGAAATCAGGGGCTTACTCCCAAACAAATGGGCCTAGGATTGCTGACATAACCCTATGCATACCTACTTGGAACTAAGTGAACTCAGTGGGGCTTACTCAATACCATGTGAATAGAACGGTAGCCTTAGTTGTGCTTCAGTTCTTTTGCCAGAGTGGAAAGTGAAACACATGTGTGACCTCCAGTTGATCACTTACAGGAGGTCATCCTGGATGCAAGTTGGGTAGCCACATGCTTTCTCCTGTCTGTGCAGATCAGAGCAGCTCATAAAACTGAGGATAGAAGTGGCCAGATTGAAGAAAGTGTTGCTGAGAAGATTGTTAAGTTACTGGCACGTTGGATGAAACATGTGCCCTGATTATGCTTGCTTTTGGAGCGGAGTTTGGATTGCTCTTGCACAAATTCATTGTTATGATGCATATGAATTTCAGACTGGAAATGAATAAGTATGCACTCTGTGCATTTAAAGGACAGCATTCTGTGCATGCACCATGTGAGTTGGTTGCACCCTTTTCTTTCAGGAACAAATGTGCTGATGCTGCTCAGCAGTGCCTTGTCTCTCCCCCATATAGTGATCAGCCACAGCAAATAAATACTTGCAGGAAAGCCATATGGAAACAACCAACAAGGAAAAGGTAAATAGCACGGTGATGCATAATTGCATAATGCACTGCATGATTGCAAGCTCCAGCTCTCAGAATGTGTTTTGGCACTTCACAAGTGCAATACCTGGTCTGCAAAGGAGGAGATATTGACTCAGTGGAGAACCTGCGTTCATGATTGCGCAGATGAATGCATTACTTTCTGTGGAAACACCCAATTTTCTTGCAGCAGGTTCACTTATCACTAATTGGAGTGGGGTAAGCAGATCATCTGTCCAGCTGTTTTTCTAAGAAAACACATGACTTCCGCAAGGCCACTGTTAGACTAAAAGCTTGTGGAGAAAATATGCATGGCAGAATGACTCACCTTGTTTCCCCCTCTGCAACTGCTGGTCTCAAAATGAGCTGAAAATCACTAAGCTCCTAGCATTGACACTTGGTTATGTTTTATAGTTAATATTTAAAATCTGTTGAATTTTTCAAAAAGCCATCATATCCATCTTCTTCCATGGCCCTACAGATTGGTGTCTCTGTTGCCGCATTATAGGAGAAGATGCATGCATACACGGACTTTGATTAGAAAATTAAAGGCAATACCGAGGGTGGCAGCAAGAATTATTATTATTGTCTGGCTTTGTTCAGACTTTTAGGGGGATGTGTCTGGAATGGACAGGTCATTTGCTTCATAAATCTATAAAGAAGAAATCAACTCCTCCGTGTCCCAGCAAGACCACCCTTTGATCACTGTGATGAATTGAAAAGGCAATGGCTCACTTCAGAATTATCCCTTGTCACAGCTCACTGAACTGCCTTTCTGATGTCCTGAGAGTTCAGACTGGCTAGATAACATGCCTAGGCTTAGCTGTCACTTTGGCTTTATCCTAGGAGTGCGTGCTGACCTGGACTGTACTAATGAGAAGGCTCAGTCCCAGCTAGCCAGGGATTAACTTCAGGAGCAGCACAATCACCCAGTTGTTTGTGAGCGTCAAAATGACTGAATGGGCATGCCTGACCCACTCACAGCTCAGCCCATGCTGGAGATGCAGCTTGTTTGGGGATGGAAATGTGTGCCTCCATTGACATTTCATAGGACCAGTGACAGGGCATCGAATGGCTCATGTCTGAATGTGCAGCATCCTGTGCAAGTCTTGCCCATCCTAACTTGTGCATGGCCACTGACTTCAGAAGGGGAAATGTGAACAGAAATGCTTTCCAACTATAAATCTCCCTTGCTAAACCGGGGTAAAAGAAAAAGTGTATTAAGAATTTTTCACAACCTTATCATAATTCTCAGTGGTTATATTTGGGCATTAATTGTGTTGTTCAGTAAACAGTTTACTCTCTTGTAAAGGTCTGTTTTATCTAGTGCTGTGACAATCCCCCTCTTGGTTTTTTGCAGTATCTTTGCTTCCCTGCATATCCTTCTGAAACTTTGCTGTTTTCTTACTTAAATACACTTCTATGCTATCAGTCATTTTCAGACGAATGGTACACAAAGAGCAGGTGGATATGTGCATCTTTTTTTGGATAACCTGTACTGTAAAGGCTGCCCTTGCACACAAATCCTGTTCATCTGGGACTTGGTGGTATTGATCTGCCCAGAATGGGCAAGTACTGTATCTCTGAATGTATTGGTAGTCTTCTCTTTACAAAAGCAAGAGCAAAATATAGAAGTGAGGGAACAACAAAAGCATGGTAAAATGGGACAGGCATAATTCCCTCCCAAGGAGCTACTGTTGCTGCACATCATATCCAGATCTGAGAAACAGAAATACAGAGCTTTAAAAAAAAGAAAACATGTGAGAGGTCTAAAGTTTCAAATGTCTGAATCTTGACTTGGATTTGGTACCTGAATTGAATTGGAAGGCCTTTGACTCAGTCTTAGCAGAATCAGGCTGCTTGCCGAAGCATCACACATTCATTCATTTTCTCTGCTGCCCAGTTGTTTAGTTGAGAACATGCTGTTTAAACATGCATGTTATCAACTAAACAACTAAAACTAAGACATACTGCTAGGCTTGCTATTAAAAACAAATTGTACACACATACCCAAACCCAAGAACCCAACCCCCCTGAATACCCCCTGAACCTCAAAAACCTCAAACTCCCAAACAATAAAAACAACCCTCCAAAAACCCCAACTGGCAACATCCCCACCCCACCCCATGTGTCATTTCGAGCTTGTGAACAAGTAACAAGCAATGAGTAGTGCACCCTGCATTCTCTAAACTTATCCTGATTAAATGTATTTACCTTGGTAGGCATATTAAATATTCTTTCAAGATGGAAAGCATGCCATTTTTGCTTCTGCTATGCAGGAAAGGACCAGCCTCCTTGCTGGTGCTCTTTGAGTAAGAACAGCATCGTGAAGGGCCCGGACTGATCTCCACCCCGACACTGGAGTGTCCCATTTCTAGCCAACCAGCATGTCTTTCTCTAGGAGATCCTTCTGGAAGGGGCTTGCACAAGCTGACTTGTGTTCCCCTGTCCAGCTTTCTGTTTTCCTTTCCCGACTGATAACACACTCGGCTCCTGAAGGCCATGTGCTCCAAATAGGGGTGGTGGTGGGGTGGGGGTGGTGGTTAGTGGGAGGTTTGCACTGGGAGTTGGTTTTCCTTCCTTATTCTTTTCTGGTTTTGTGCTTCATATCTCAGCATTCAGCTGCACATGTGATGATTCCTTTTTCTAGTTCTAATTTGGCTTTCCAATTCTGTTGGCATGTGGGCACTGACTTTACTGTTAGAGAAAATAATGGCATCTTTATTTAATCATTAGTAAGTCATTATTAACCCAAACACAACCTGTGGATGTGGCATGTGCAGAGCTGAGAAAGCCGAAATGAAGGGATATATTGTCCTGCAGGGAGGGAGACAAGACAGCATCTAAATTGGAATGCATGGCATTGACTTCTTGTAATTTTGAATCCTTGTTGCATTTTCCTTGATGGAACTCAGATTTCAGTAAGAGTTCAGTGAAAACTCCTGCTCAGAATGATTACAAGTCATTCACAAACACGAGCAAATCCAAGGGAAATCAGCTTAATGATTCTCGGAGAAAGGTTCACCACTCCCCCCCACCCCTTTCAATCTATTTCCTACCATATTTTGCATGGACCACATGGGAGATGATGTTCATAAGGATGATCACCATCATGGAAACACAGTAGGCCTGGCTAAAGGCCTAATTCAACCATAGTAAATGGGACTGTGATAGAGATATTTAGCATGTGCATCACAGGAGATGCTAATAGTCCAGTGATGAAAGGAGCAATTTTCTCTCTGATCCTGGATTCCTTCTGTAATGTACAGTTCAGCACATGTAGTTCAAACATGACAGGCAAAGTCCAAATCTGAGTGACTCATTATGAATTAAGGTCAAGACTTTTGAATCAAACATGGGGTCACTTATCAACTTACTTGCTAATGTTTTCTTGAAGCACTGGCTTCCATAAATTAGTATCTCTTTGAACGAAAGGAAAGAGGACTCAGTGAGCTGCCCCATCTACAGGCCGTATGTTGAAGCCCAAGAGACATCATACCAAAAGCATCTGGGAGGCATGTTGCACAGCCTCCACATCAACCACCTGAAACTGCACCTGATATTCAGTCCCAAGGTACATCACTACCTACCTGTCAGCTGCCTCTTCCTTGTCGGTGAAGATATAGTTGCTGGATGACTTGAGTGGCTCCTTCAGGTGCTATTCTTTCCAGGGGACTTTGTGGTACTTGCACACCAGGACCATGATCCCAGGTTCACACAATGCCAGAAAGCCACAGTGGTATGGAGAAACCATAGTATGAACTGTTGTTCCTGATCATGGTTTCTAAATATCAAACTTACTATGATGATATACCATGACTGGGTTCAGACAACACTCTCACCAAGGCTTGCCGTGTTGCATGAATGCAACCTTGGTGCTGTGCCTGGATCCCTATTCTGTGACACAACTGAAAGCAGATAGATTGAATTAACATGTAAAAACCCTCTTTATCTCTTGATCTGATACCCAGTTTGATTTTTTTCTTTTTAGGGACTAGGGGAAAAAAATGTTGTCCTTGGCCTTGGTATTTAGTGGTGTGTACTTGGCTTTGTGAAATTTCTGGCTGCTGCTGCTCTTGCTATCGATCTGTTTTAATGTGTCACATTTTTATGGTCACATTTTCCTGGGTTTGAAAAAGCAGATTAAAAAATACATGTCTACTATTTAAAACTTTGTAAGCCACCTTGATAATGAAGATAGAAGTGGAGGGTGGCATTTGAAATAAACCACAGCACACTTGTTGAGCATCCAGAACATTTCACAGGCATGAATTTAATCATCCTGGCAATGATCTTATAACGGAGGTCACTTTTCTTAATCCCATCAAGCAAATGGAAGGGGCAGGTGGAAGCTGCAGAAATGTGGTTCACCCAAGAAGTCAGAGTTTCTTAAACTTGAGACCTGAGGCAGGTCTCTCTCACTCTGGATTAAAATTGGAGGCACATTCTAAAAGCAAAAGTGATACACTATGATTTACCGGAAAGGAAAACGTTTTCATACAGTTTGATAGAAAAGAAGAGAATTGTACACAAATGTGTGATCCTCAAAGCTGGCAAAAGGCCTGATGTAACTGGCCTCTCTTTCTCTCTGTCTTCCTCTCCCTCTCTCTAGAAAACTTTAAACCAATGAATCATACACAAGAGATGCATGGATCCCAGTCATTCATAACAGAGCCTGACTAATCACTCACAGCCCAGCCACGGACCTGCTTTCTTGGCTTATCCATGAAAGTCAAGGGTCATTTTTGACAATCACATTCTTTCATGGTAGGGGGATCCTGACAGTTCCATGGGTGTGCTATTTCTTGTCTTACTGCCAGAAAGAAAAAGACAGCAATGGAACTGGTACAGTGCATAGAATCCAAGTCCCAGTATCAACGTATTTCATAGATCTATTATTCCAGAATAAGGGATATGTATCTTGCTTGAGGTTGTGGTATAATTCTGTTAACCAGTACAACTTGCAACAAAACTTTTTCAGTGTTCAGTGAAGCTCCAGAATTTTACTCCACCATTCAGTCACTATTCCATGAAAAATGAGCATTCTCAGTACATATCTGCCTGTTTTGGGAAATCCATTTTAATGATGATTTTTTAACCTATACATTTTTGTGATTTTTTTTTCAAACTGTGGGTTCCCCCAAGCTAGGTATCTTCCTCTTCTGCATGGGTCATGCTAATTTGGCTACATAAACAACGGCATTCCTAGAATTAATTAGAGGGAACAAGTGAGACCTGAAACAATATTTTTTCAGCATGAAGTTCAGGGTATACCCTTCCATTTTACCTACCTTCTCTACCCAACTGGTTTTTTAAGACTTCCCTCAGCCCACAAGTTGGTCAGTATTCCATTCCTAGTGACTGGATGGTTATTTGGGGGCTGCCTCCACTTAAAAGTTTTCTCTACACTTCCTTTTTTTTTTTTTTTTGTACTTTTGCATGTTTCACAATTCTCCTAAGTCTCCATGTATGTCCCTTGTTCATGGATGGTGGTGTTTGGGGAGGTTAGGAACCAGTACCAAGAGAACTGAGATTTAGTATTGATGAGGTTAATGCGTCCTAGCACGCTAATGTCTCCTTCTCCTAGTCTGGCATGCCTTGGGATGGGGAAAGGCTTTCTCAGGGATATATGAGGATTTTACGGTAGCTTGCAAAAAATGCCAGCATGCTCTGTTCAATATTGCCAGCCCAAGCATATACGCATGGAAATATTCACCAACTGCCACATATACTAGAGTTCCTCATTCCCAATTCCCAGTTCAATGCATGCACATTTCCTAATTTTCACAAATTCCTTCAGTATACTCAGTCAGCCCCACTTTATTCTATAGAGTAGGAATGCATGCAGAAAAAGTTTGGGGTGGGAATCTGCTGGAATTCCTAGACTTGGCTCCCTGCTCTCCAGTCTGCTTTGCAGTGTCCCAGAGTTGGAGCTGCTGATGTGTGTGTCCATTGTTCATGAGGCAATCGCCAGGAATCATGTCCCATGTACTGCACAAGCAGTGACCCTTCCCCATATGTGCTACAGCAGAGAGTGGAGAAGAAGGCTGGTTGTTGGGAAGGGTGCCTGATGTTTCCTGCTCACAGGGTGTCTTTCCTACACATGTTGCCACCTCCAGCACAAGCAGAAGGAAAGATTGGTGGCCAGAGATGGCAACTGATCCTCACAGCACCCCTTTTCCACATCCTGCAGCTGCTTCTGCTGGGGAAGGTTGTCCGTTGTGCAACCAGGTTAGTGGACTTCTTCTTGGCTTGGCTTACTTTTCAGGACTGAGCTGAGCCTAAGGGGAAGTCTGCAAATGCTAGAGGGACAAATTCTGAAATGGTTTGTCCTAACACTAATATGGAAGACTTTTGGGTGTCTGGACATATGAGAAAAACCTCTGCCATAATACAGCTGCCAGAAGCCTAATACTGTACGAATGGCTATAGATACAAGGTGGGATGCTGATCTGATCAGGAAACCATATTGCAAGTCTTGTTCCTCAAGTGCACCTTAGATAGGCTAATGTATACCTGTCCTGGAACTTCTTCCTTTTGCATCATTTGTCTTAATCCATTCAACCTCAATCCATTCTGTTTTACTCTCAAGTGCCTCTAGCAAACTGCCTGCGTGACCCTCATCCCACCTCCATCTGTGTATGTAACTGATCGGTTATAAATGCATCCTGAACAGATTTCATCTTTGCAGTCCCTTCGGGGGCTACCTACGTACTGCGTGCATTTTCTGTATGTCTGAATAAATGGTAAGTGTTCCTTTGATAGTGAACCTCCAGCATGCCTGTGATCACTGTTTCTTGGCATGGGGAAGTGGACAAGTTTCCTCTTCATGCAAAGCAAGCAGTGATAGCAAACACCACTGGGAAACAGGCATCAGACAAGGGGCAAGGTGTCATTTGGAGAATCCTGGCAATCTCAAACACTGCTCATTTGCCCACCTTGAGGCTTTGAGGCATTTCCTTGCACCAACCTGCTGCAAGAGAGTGAATGTCTCTATTTTCTCATTTAGGATAACATCATACTCTCAGAGGCGTAATCGGCTCTGCAGGAGGACTCCTAGTTGTAAGCGGCATTAAACAGAAAGTGGGAGGGATGTGAGCAATGCGTGCGTTGGCCCCAGGGGCTGGATGATGTTGGGGTGGGCACTGTATGGGCCCAACCCTCCTGAAGCTGCCTCCAAAATGCCATCCTCTTACATCATGGCAGACCTTTTCTCGGTGTGCTGAGAGGCACGGAGAAGGATGGGACTCTGAGGACACTGACTCAGGCTCCAGAGGCTGCAGGTTTCCCATCCTTGCTTGAGAAGCCACTGTACAGAATGCATAATTGGTTTATTTCTTTCCCCCTCTTCTCCATTTGTTAGGAAATTGAACTAGGTCAATATGCTTTCTAACATATAATCTAAACCCAATGTTTCATTTCATGTTTTACACAGAGATAAACATCCCATGGCTCAATTGAACTGCGTCAACTGCTAGCAGTTGTATCATTATCTCTTAGCGTAAACTAGTGATGTTGAGGTTCAATCTAATTCCACAGCAGGGCAGGTAATTTCACACTGTTCTATATACCACCTAATTGGAGGAGGTCAGGGAAGGCGGAGTGATTTATCTCTGATTGTTCAGCCTACTAAAGAAATCTTTTTCTACAAAGCATCTTTCACAGATGCTTTAATACTTTGCAATAAAAGGAGGGAAGATGGTAGGATTAGATTTTGTGTAAAAATATGCAAAAAGTAATGAGGATGAGTGGAGGCTAGACCAGAAGCTGGGATCTTGGGCACAAAGGCTGCACCTTGCTGTTATTCACAATTTTCCACCAGATCTCAGGCTGACACTTTTCCCAGGATGGCCACCAAGCTGAATTTACTGCTGAAATGTAGTGGTACAGCAATGGCAGCAAACTTGCTGTTGGCAAGGTAGGCTTCCTGTGTGGCTTGTTTAAAGTTGAGGCCTTTCACCGCTTTTGTACTACCTCCTTTCAGCAGTACTTTTGGAAGTGTAGCAGCAGGGAACTGAAAGCATGTGGCCCAAGGTTTTGTTCACCCCTGCTGTAGATGGACACAGACATAATAGAGTTTAAAGATTTGTGCAGTTTGGCTTTCATTTTCATATGAAATGCTTGAGATGAGTCAAAATGACCCCAGGTATTTCAAATCTGCCAAATCATCAAATTCTGAAGTTTGGATTCTCTTCAAATCCAAGTGGGTTTGCAAGACAAGAGAAGCCAAGGTAAAACCTTACTGTTCGTGGGTTTGTTGTGTCATCTGGATCTAGTTGTGGAGTTGCCTGTGTGACAGGATTAGTTTTCCACAACCATGGAGAGAATCAACAATTTACTCTAAGGTTCCATGGTTTCTTATAGTTTCTCTGATCAAGCAGACTTGGGACTGACATTTTAGCAATGTTGATATGAAAACACCATAGTCTCCTGGCAAGAATGGCCATAGAAATGACCACTTTCAGCCTTCAATCCATACTTGTGTTCTGTTCTCTATCAACAGACACATCTTTACTTGTTTTACTCCAATTGTTCACATTGGCTGAGCAATGCGTCCATCTTCCTCTTTACTCAGGAGGTGGAAGTGGGAGGTGGGAACCCATGTCAGGACTGCAGCAGATCAATCAGGAGGAGGCTGCTGGAGTCCATAGGCAAGAATAGGGGAAAGGATGGCAGAGGGGGGGTGCAGGCAGGGGCTGCTGGGCTGTGTGGTGGGATTGGGAAGATGGAGCAGGGAGTGCTGAAATTGCACTGCCCAGGTACCTGCTTGATTGTATGACCAGTAAGTCCAGACAAAAATCTGTGCATAGTGGAAACCATGTAGGGTTGTTTGCCGTGTGTGAACCCAGCCATAGTGCTGCTTTGAGGGAACTGTAGGGAAAAGGTCATGTCTACCAGATGCCAGCAGAAGTTGTACCATTAGTATGTCCCCATTTTATCCCTATCTCCCTGCTTCCATCTTCCTCAAATGCCCAAACATTCCTTACATCACCAGCTATTAATAGGGCAATACAACTTATTCCTATTTACTGTTTTTGCTGACATGATTGTCACATTTTTGCATAGGGTTTCTCTGTGTCTCTCTCAAAGAGAGAGAGAGAGAGAGAGAAACTGAGGATATACTGTGAAAAATATTGAGGAAAACGTTGATATTTGTTTTTCTTTTGAAATCAGAATGTATGTTGTTCTTTAAATGTTCTTTAATTAATTACTTTTTCCCCACCACTTGAGGGCATAAAATTATGTGCACATTTTCCATCAATGAATTTCTTTTTTCCCTTCTTTTCTTCCTTTATTTGGGGACACATATTTACTGCTCCCTAATTTTTTGTTGTGATGAATCTGTTTTGAAATGAAATTAATTAAAGCAGATGAGGTTTTGTTTATCTATTATTCAGGAGCCCATTGGAATAAAAACAAGTACAGTGGCTTCAGTTAGAGTATTATTTCCTTAATGAACTTCTTTTTCAGTTTTTAATGTAACTTTTAAGCAAGAGTTCAGTTTTGTATTGTTGGTTTTTCCCTTTTCTTCCTCTTGCTTTGTGCAAATAATGTAATTAGCAGCTTTCATTGCTCCAAAAAAAGAGCTGCAGCCCAGAAGCTCAAGTGGTTATTGGATCAAAGACCAAAATCTACAGGGTGTGTGTGCATTTATTAAAATGCATGCCAATCTTTAAGAATGTTTCTTGAATTTCTCTTTTATGCTGGCTTCTTGCAGATGATGGGAAGGGTAAGGAATAAACAGGCTACTCCCCAGTCAGACTCAAAATACACTGAAATACTTAATGTGAGGATTATAGATATACTTTTTAAAGGTATTTTTTAGGGATTTTTAGGTATATGCCTAGATGCTTCCGGTTTTTTGAACTCTAATTGTATAAATTGTTTATTTATGTTTATTTATTATTGTTGTAAACTGCCCTGAGGCTTTTTGCGAATGGGGCGGCATAAAAATGGTTTAAATAAATAAATAAATAAATACTTAATGTAGGCAACCGGTTCACAGCTTCTTCCATTACAGTCACATAGAGAATTATCTGCAAAGAGCTACTTTCAATGCTGATACTATGGTGTTTGGGGGTTTGCCAACTGGCACAGTACCACCTTAACTATTTCTAGTAGTTAAAGGATTAGGCACAAATGGAGAAGAAGCCTGTGAAGTCCTGCCAAGGTTGGCATCACCAAGCCAAACTTGAAGGCAAATTGAGAAGAACAAAGCCATCAAATGAGGGATGGGTGAGAGATTCCAGGATCAATGCCAGCATCAGGCACTGGCACTAGGAATGGTGTGAAATCCATTGAAGATCAGTTCTGAATATAATTTTGCACACTTTGCAAAGTTCTTCCTATTCCAGATAAAATGAACTTGAGATTAAAAACAATGACTGTGGGAGAAATCAAAACTGGCAGATACGTTCATCCAGGCCTAAAGTTTTGACTCCTTTTGCTCTTAAAAATCTGAACCCTTGTCTAGAGGTGAGGAGTGGGTCAATAAAGAGAGGTGGCAACCCTAATTCCTCCTTTGGCGAGGCTTATGGAGGAATTGGCAGGTTCTTCAGCTTTAACAATTGTATGACAGGCAATTACAACATGGTCCTCTTATGCCATATAGCTCAAAGCTGTACCTATTGGATTTGTCCACTGCAGATACATTAGCATTTCAGTTCAGTTCAATTTGGATAAGAATCCATTAATATGCATGAAGTACCTATTTAGGAGATAAAGAACTTGAAGTTTTAGGTATTCCAATGTGTGAAAAACATGAATCTGAAAGATTTGCCCTTCCCTATCTAGAGCTGGGTCAGGAACACCAGAATTTAGGCTACGGATAAATAAACCTCATGTTGTCAAAGAACCACGTGCATCAATGTATTATGGGTGATCATCAAAAGCTAAGATTTAGGTGTTCTTCAGATTATATTTCAGCAATGAAATGTAAAAGAATTAACCTTCCAAAAGTAAAATATTAATTCAATATACTGATAAACTTCGTTAAAGAAAACTTGCTAAAGAGCTTGGAGATTGATGACTGAACTAGCTGTGCCAAAGTCCCAGTCAGGTTTTATTGCCTGGATTCACGGTGGCAGAAAAGGGGCCTCATATGCTATTCCCCTTCTAGCATTGCTTTGGGCACCTGCTCCATCCCAAAATTTCTTGGACCAAGCCCGAATGCATTGAGAGAACTTCCTGGGGTAAGGAGCCCCTGCATGCCCTGGTTCCTGATGATAGGGAGGATGCTAAGAGCATTAATGTGAGCGCATGTAGAGTTCCCCTTTATAACTTCCTGCTCTGTACGGGAAGATAGAGGATGGAGCCAACACACAGTGGGATGGGAGGCCTGGGCTTACTTCTATGATCCTTCTCTCCACAACTATTTAGACTTGCATACATGCACACGAACATATTCAGTGCCATGAGTGTAAATGAGTGGATTTGTCAAATGTGTTCCTACTAAGGTTCTCATTTTTCCACCCTCAAGTTTACTCCATCCTGGTTCTGGTACATTATTTTCCCCCACATCCAGAAAACTGTTCATGTTTTTGTATGCATGGATTCATTTAAGTTTATTTGTACACCTTTTAGAAATGTACACAGGTGTCTCTGCACATTTTTCAAAAGTTTGCATTACATAGCATTGCAGACTCAGAAATGTATAGATCCATGTGTGGTTATGCTAGGTATGAATTGGCTCACTCTATTAAAAAGTAATTCAGAAAAGCAAACTGAACCTTTCATGGCATCTTACACAGTCTACACATTTTATGTAGACTAAACAGGCTTGAAAAGTAAGCCTGGCCATACATTTGTTGTAGGATTGATCATGATTCCCATTCTCATGAGCCATGCCATGGGCCCGTGGAGATGGCAGCAAAGTAAATTTACCTATGCAAGCCCCGTCGGTGTCTCAAAGTATCTCAATTTCACTTGGTGCTTTCTGACTTTCATGCACATTTTCCAAGACACACAGCACCAATAAATGCTAGGGGGAGAAGATTAAACAAGATGCATAAACAAGAGAAGGCAGTGTTTTCTGATGAAGACCAAAGGTAGGCAAAGAAGAGCTGATGAGGCAGCAAAGATACAGAAACAAGTAACAAAGAAAGAAAAAAGCTTCTTTGAGCAGCAATCATACAAATTGGCTTTAGGAATACAGGGGAAAGCAACAAGAAAAGGAAGAAAAGCAGCTTAAGAGACTCCATTCAAATGATCCATTGGAGACAGAAGACAAGTGTGCTAAGCTGTGCTTGCTAAACAGAATAAACATAATTCAGGACATGGCAGGATGTTCCATATCTATGGATCCTGTAACAATACTTCTTGGCATCTGCCACCACCAAGTGGAAACTGTGACTTTCAGAGCAATCTTGTGCATGTTTATTAGGCATGGGACATATTCCTCCCTTGTGAGCTTGGTTTAGAGGGCTTGCAGTCTTAGAATGGTTCTGTATCTGTTAATAGCAGCTAAAAAGTTAATTGCCTATCAGCAAGTAAGGAAAGATAACTCCCCCACCAAACTCTTACTCATATGGTAACGTCTATATGTCTGAACCAACCGATCTTTTTTGGTCAAGGAAAGGGAGGTTAAAGGATACTAAATCTGATTTATTGGTGACTGAAATGGAAACAAACAAGCAAGCAAACAAAGAACAACAACAGCAACAAAACCTTGAGAAACATACTCATACTTTTCTTCATTGTAATTATCAGTGCAACATCTCTTTTTATGGCATCGTTAGCCAAGGAGTTGTATGCCAGCATCACTCTGCATTGAGGCTTTCAACACTTTCTCTCCCGTGCCTTTCACAGCCACATGGCAGGGACAAATTCTGTTGCCACTACCCGATTTTCCTGTCCCAGAGCTGCATTGACAGCTAACAGAGGAGCTGAGTGATATAAGGTCATCTCAGGTGTCACCATTATAGGCAGGAATTCATTGCACACCATTTTAATATATGCTGGGGGTGATGGTGAATCCCAGAGCAATTCAGGATGCTGAGCAGATGCATTTGCTACCTGTCTCCACATAAATCTTTCTTGGTGTCTCAGTGAACTCAGTGGGATGCTTATCCAAAGAGCCTCATACTGTCTTCAGGGACAAGACAGTCAGGGTGGAACCAAAGGCCCCTGTCCAAGCCAGTGGACTCAGTAGCAGCAGCAGCGGGGGGAAATATTCCTCAAAACCAGGAAGGGAGGAAGCTAAGCACTGGAAGATGCCACCATCTCTTCCAAAGCAATATTGGTTGTGTGCAGAGGCAGCAGATCTAGGTTTACCTGAAAACAATGGTTTAAGTCACACCACTTCTAGAAGGTCCTTCTTATTGATGTAGTGAAGGACTATTCTAAACAACACAGTTTCAGCACAGAAAATGCATAGTCAATGCTCACTTCTGGCAGGGGACTCTGATGGCTTTCCTCATAATTGCTTGAAGCTCCTAACATGAGGGGTGTTGAACCTTCTTCAGCCTAAGGGCCAGATTCCATTTTGGTGAGGCTCTCAGGGGCTGTGCTCCAGTAGTGGGAGGAACCAAAGGCAAAAGGAACAGGGGAGAGGCAGATTTCTGTTGAAAGCTCTTACTTCTACTCTGAGATTTAAGAGAGAATTTTATTTTTTTTTCTAATGGGAGAAACACAAACTGCTCAAACTATGGGAAAACACAAAGGGAATGCAGCTAGATGAAGGGGACATGGCATCTATGGAGGCCTGTAAAGGCAAACTTGGTGGCCCACAATGGCTGAGTTTGATCCCTGGGCTTGCTCTTCTGCTTACTTACCTGTGCTAAGAGGAGAAAGGGGTAAAGAACTAGATACTGGAGGGGATCAGGGATTCTGGTAATGTTTCCCAGGCAAAGGCTTGCACCCCCTCCCCACATTTGTCCATTCCAGATGTTTCTTCCAGTCTATATGAATACGTGGAAGTTCCCACTGGACCTTAAGTGGCCTGAGCCCAAGGCTCATAGATTCTCTATCACTCACCAACCTAAATTTACTCATCAAGATACTTCATTCTAGTCCCTTCTCTTCCATACAGAGCAGGCCAACTTTTTCCCCACAATGCATCTACGAGATCCATCTATGAGATCTTGTAGATCCACAATCCTGCAGCCCAGCTTTTTCTCACAGAGATGCATCTGTTTCATCGGGCTGGTTCTACCACCATTCCTCTTCTCTTTGTCTCAATTTAAATCAGAAAGAGGAACTATCACAGAGATATGGCTTGGGAATCTCATTTTCTTTGAATGGTTCTAAAGTCAGCCCACTAACCCAGATGGATGCCTCACCAGGGACAGCTACCCGTGTCAGTCAGTCATATTTTATTGCTATTCAATATTTGTGAATATGTTATAATGTTCAATGGCCATTCAACATCACAAAAGTTATCAACACTTTCACTTGTCTCATGCTCTCTTCTTGTGAAGTGGCATGACAGTCTCCTTGTCCCAGAAGAAATGACAATCCCCTGGGCTTCAGACACACTGTTCCAGGGGCTCAACAACATTATCAATCTCTTACCGCATGAAAGGTCTCAGAACATAATTCCAGGGTAAGTTCATGGTGTCCTGCTACTGTGGTGTGTCAAATGGAGTTATTAGTTGTTATCTTGCTCACAGATTTAAGATGAGGTCATACTGGAAAGCTGTTACATACACTTATCTTAAATCAGGTCCATTGAAAAGAGTGGGAATTACCCTGATGGGGATGTGATTAGGGTGTGTTGTGAGTATCATTTGCAATTTATTTGTATTGGCCATTCACAATGAAATTAAAACCCTTTATGGAATTAGTACACAATTATCCAAGGCTTTCAGGCATCCTGATCTCATGTGCTGCATGTGTACTGTATCCTCTGTGGCAAGAAAACGCTAATCTGTAGGTTCCTTTGAAATCCAATATACTCATATCACAGGCTTTTTTTTAAATGATTTGAAGGTCAGGATAATGTCCAATGAGATTCAATCATATGGACATTTTTCTATGGGGCTTATCAAATGGTGTCATGATATGGGTCCTTCCCCCCTGCACCAGTCCCTTCTCTCCAAGTGGAATTCACTGCTTCTGCAGAGAAGATATAACAACTTCCATAGGTAGCCTCAAATAAGGAGAAATACTCATATCTGCATTGGGAGTGGTTGATGGACTTCCCGTACTAAGGGCTGTTGACCTGCCTCATTCCAGAAATGAGTGTTTTCACTATTTCTGATTGTTCCTGGTAGTGCAAAATCTCCACTGGGGAAGTGGTGGGTCTCACAAGCAGAATGGGATAGGTGGGGGTGCAAGTCAGTCAGTGCAGGTGCAACACTTCCTTCCATCTGCCCCAGGCAGACGCATCTCGCCATTCAAAACCCTTGTCTGTACATCAAAAATGAATGAATGAATACATGAATGAATGAAAAATTAAGCACATGTCCACACCAGAGTGGTGATAAATCTGTGAATGATTTGTCCTTCTATAAGATGGCCTTTCCCAGCCCGGTGCCGTACAGATGTTTTGGATTTCAAATCCCATCAGCCCCAGCCAGCATGCCCAATAGTCAGGGATGCTGGAGGTTACAGTCCAAAACCTATGGAGGGTACAAGGCTAGGAAGGCTGCTACAGGAGGTGATATGCAGACTAAAGTCTGGCTGAGAAATGACTGAACTTCAAGCCTTAATTCAACTTGATTTTTAAAAATCTCTGAAGAAAAGCTAAACTCATTTTGACTTTGTTTTCTTACCAGTGACCTTTGCTTCAAGAAACCTTAAGGAATTTACAATGTAGCAATAGATGTAATACTATAATTAATATTCTAATAACAGCAGCCCCTTAAGTGTTATTTACAGAGAGAAATTCCCTCAGCAGCCCTAGGCTGCTTCCTCTGACATGAAGGACACGATATCGTTCTTTTTTATTGTTTTCCCTTCTGATGTTATGCATATCATGCCCACTTTGCCTGGAACTCCAGTGCTGAAGGATGGGCAAAGGCAGCAAATGGACTAAAAATGTTGAGAAAATATGGGGGGAAAGGGAATGGCAGAGCCGGGGTTTGTGAGGACACAGACCACAAATGACCTTCGCATGAAGAGAACTGTATTATCGTCAGTGAAAGAAATAGAAAAGAATATTTGGCTAATTGCTCATCAGTATTTTTCATGCGTGTCAATGCTATAAATCTCCATACGGTTTAATGACGAGTAGAGAAAATGGTGGATATGGCTGGCATAGAAATAAAACATTGACAGTGTGTTTACCATCTCTACAAGTAAAGGCAGAAAGAAGATTTTCAAGAGACACATGGGGCTAGTGTCAAAATATTGCAAGGGAGAGATTCTGTTCATGCTTGCTGGCTTCTGAAAGGCTCTTGTTCTGTTTTTTGGAAGTGCTACTAACTTGGAATTCCCTCGAACATCTAATGCTGTCTTGTGCATTGGTGGCATCCATGGCACAATGACACATACAGGGAACAAACATTGCCCTGTGGAGTGTTTGAAGTTGTCAACAGACCAAACATATTTTCAAGCTTTCAACAGACCAAACAAAATGTGTTTGACAGCATGTGTACATTTGAAATGTATGTATGGAAAAATGCACACAAATGCACTTTGGTCAATGGGAAAAGTATTACAGAAAGGTGCACAACTGAAGATTTTCTTTGGAAAAATAAGGACAAAATGTGGCTGTATTTTCATGCAAAAAGGGCAGGAGGAGCTTGCAATCTGATATGGACTTGAGATGGGAAAAGCTTCAGGATGGAATTAGGAGAACTTTGAGCTGCAATTTTGCTGATTTGCTCATCACTCTAAATTTCCTCGTATTTGTGCAATATTTGGCCTGCTGACATCTTTTCTGTGTGTGGTGTGTGGGTGGGTGGTAGGTGCCAGTTCAGCTGACCAAAGACCAGCACTGTTAGCATGTTCGAATCTGGCCTTGTAATATGGTAGAGATTTACTTCAGTTCTACTAAGAGAAAAACAAACAAACAAACAAGCAACAAGCATTTAAGTACAAACAGCCTGTACAAATTGAATAATGTGGCTTTTACATGGGAATTTGGGTGGTTTTTTCCTGAAAAGTTTTCAAATGGAAATTAGGGTCATTTACATAAAAATGTTCTCTGCTTGCACTAGAAAAGTGCTAGAATGAGCTAATTTTGCGTGTTTATTTGTATTTAGTAAACAATGAAGCTAAAAAAAGAGTGACTTCCATCCTAATTTTTATCCTGCTGCATCACAAGCATATTACCTGAATTACTTGAGATAAAAAATTAAAGCACAGTTCATGTAGAATTTTTCACTGAAACAGTTGTAAATTAAGAATAAGATGACAACGCATGTTGCCATTAGGGTTGACCCACATCTTTTTGGCTACATATGAGTCCATGTTCAGTCCGGAAGGTGCAAACTAGATGAATAGTGATTTAAGAAAATGAAATGACTTTCTCATCCACTCCCTATTCCGAAATTGGCCTGCAATATTCAGTACTAACCACAGTTCAGTACTGTTATAAGCCACTCTCTTCCAGCCATAGCTTCTTCCTCCTTCAGTATAAAGACTGAACTAAAAATGTTTTAAAATTTGCATTAAGTTTTTTTTTTTTCATTGTTATCAAGTGAGCTATAAAGAAGATGAGTCCCTTCTTACTTTTGCTTTTGGGGAAGACTTGAATCAATGATGAAACACATTCAACCTATGCGCAGCTCTTACTTTTACTTCTCAGAATGTTCAAAGATAGGCTTTCAGCTTGTGGTAGAAATTTACCTATTCAGACTATGAGATGGTCCTTCCTGCATCTTTTTTAAAAGCCTCCTCTTTCCAGCCACTCCTTTCTTCCACACAGTTCTGCCCCCGCACTTCCTGTCCTTGAACTCATAGCATTCCATGCCAAGGAATCTTATGGGGCTGTTTTGGAGGTTCTCCCTCCAGTTTTCACCCTTCTGCTTTTGAAAACCTGTGTGTTTCTTTGAGTCTGCTGATACATCCCTCTTGCATGTAAATGCTGCTGCTTTAGCTATGTCATTATGGCCACTCTACCTTGTAGTTCAAAGTTGATGATTGCTGTCAGTGATTGCCCCTCAGTTGTGAGACTTCCTTCTGAGTCTCTCGGAAGGTCAGGCCTTAGCATATTTTTAAAGCTCTGCATGGCAAATAGAGCCTCATAATTATGCTTGTATTCTGATAGGATTCTACGAATGTGGTTTTGAACTTGAAAACTTTCTGACCTTGACTGCCACTATATACAGCCAGAAACTAGAATGTGAGCCCCATGACAACTTTCATGTGCAAATCAACTCTTCTTGAGAATTCATCTATGCTGTCTAAATTTCAAAGGGCTTGATCTATAATTCAGAAGTATCAGTCTTCCTCTCTAGAGGCTTGAAAACCTCAGGAGAATATTCAATCTTAAAAAAAAAAGAACCTCTGCACAGGTATAAAATACCCTAAGTCTTTGCAGGGTGGTATCTAATTACTATCATGGCTTATAGGAAGACCACACTTGCTCTGATCCAAACATTTTTGGGCCTGAGTACAAACTTTGGCCTGGAACAACCTTATTTCATGACATTTGGATTAAGTCTGGCGTCTGATTATGATAATACTGCATTGAGACAGCTTCTAACACAACACAGGCATCCAGTATGAAATTAAGCTGTAGATTCCAAGCCAATACTGTTGCTTTTTAGTATTTACACATTTATTTCTATCTTGGATTTGCACTATGGATCCACAAGATGGCTAACAAAAACGTTTACATGAAGTGATAAAGGATAAAAAACAATATTAAAATAAAAACAGCAGCTGTCTTCACTCCATAAAAACATGTGCTCAGTCAGGCCCAAAGTATGTCCAGAAGAAAGCCACATTTGCCTGACAAAGGAACTTAGAGGGGCTTCTAAGGGAAAAAAGTTCCACAGTGGTTTTGGTGCCAGTGTAGAGAAAGCCTAGCCATCATCACCATAGAGCTAAGGATCACACAGAACAGGCCCTCATAGGAAGATCTCAATATCAGGTAGGGTCATAAGAGAAAAACAACCTCGCATCCTTAGTCTTAGGGTGTAATCCTATGGCCTGCCAACAGCATCTGGGAGCCCAGAAGATATTTTGAATGTTGAGACCTCACCTTGCTCTTTTGCAGCTCAAGCACAAAGAACCATGCCAGCTGTCCTCCTCTGAAGTTGCAGCTGATCCTTGGACTGGAGAGAAAGAGGTGGGTGTGGGAGGAGAGAAGGCTGGGACCGGGGAGTCATGCTGGTTCCATTTGGTGCTCCAACCTGCTTCCCTCCTCCTCACTGGCCCTAAATCTAGATGACCAGAAATGACCATCTAGATAAAATGCATGATGCCAGGTACAGGGGCAGCAGAGGTCACCAGAGTTGAGTCCTGTGTGCTAAACTTCCAGATTTAGAGGCTTTCAAGCATCTGCCATGGGGTTGATAGGACTGTGCCCATAAGGTCTTTCTGCCACTTCTAGTCTATCCTTTCTTTGGGAGCAGTCAATGTCTTGCCTGCTTTTCTGCTAGCTCAAGCTTTCCTCGTGCTTCCTTGCCTTATGCTTTCCTAAGGCAAGATTCCCTGGATAAGACAATAATGCTTCTTTTATTATCTTTATATTAGGAACACAAATGTATCATAATCCTGACTCAAACTGTGAATAACCCAAACTAAGACTTCCAATACTGACAGAAAGCATCAATGGCTTGAAATAACTTCTGATGAAAGGGAAAGAATGTGTGAATGTGGGTCTGTAGCAGAATATGAAGAAAACAAAAATCATGAGTATAGAAGAATGGCAGAACTTTACCATTAACAATGAAGAAATTGGATATATGAAAGGTTTTGCATACCTTGGCTCAGTTACCAATTCGAAGGGAGACTGTAGCCAAGACATTAGAAGAAGACTGAGACTTGGAAAGGCATCAATAAAGAACCGGAATACTTAGTCAAATGAAAGAATGTTTCTCTGGAGACCAAGGCCAAGATCACTGACAGTATTGTATTCCCCATCGTGACACATGAGTGTTGACTCCCTAAAGGAAGCCACAGCCTTGAGTTTGCAGGAGCTAAGGAGGGCTGTCATGGAAAGGACATTTTAGAGGGCTTTCATACATAGAGTCACCGTAGGTCAGAGGCAACTTGACAGCACATAACAACAGCAACAACATATGGGTGTGAAAGCTAGAAAGTGAAGAAAGCTGACAAGAAGAAAATCAGTGCATTCACAACATGGTGCTGGTGGAAGATATTTTGCGAGTACCTTAGGCTTAAAAGACAAACAAGTGGATCCAACATTAAATCAGACCAGAACTTTTGCTGGAACAAACCTTGCCAAACTGAAGCAGAGATATTTTGGGCACATCATGAGAAGGCAAGATTCCCTGGATAAGACAATAATGCTGTAGAAAATAGAAGGCACAAGAAAAAAAAAGACCAAATATGAGATGGATTGACACCATAATTTACAAGTGCTGAGCAGGATAGTGAAGGACAAGACATTTTGGAAGATATTCATTAATAGTATCACCGTAAGTCAGAGATTGTTTGATTGTACATAACAACAACAACAGCAACAACTTCCAAAGAAGCCAGCTCAAGCTATGACCTAATTGCTTCCAGTTTCTGTATGGAGTGTCAGGAGGATAATTAATAACACGGGAGCTCTTCAATAATTCCCACTCCATATTTGTTGTTGTAGTTGTTGCTTTGTTTTAAAAAGTTTCTTACAAAGGTGGCACAGGAGGGGGAGAAATATCCCAATAAAGTGATGGCAATGATTACCCAAGGAATATAGAAGATATTTTGCTAGAAGATATTTACTTTCACTTAATTAAACTACTTTAATAAAATAAGTAGCATGCGCAGCACTTCACATAAACTATATTGAGGCATGCAGGACTCATTTGACAGCATGCCGGAGAAGGTTCTGCACAGCAGGATGGTGGTGGTGATGCCTGTGCGCAGCAATTTGTAAGTGTAGCCTGCACAATGGATTTTATGCAGCACATAGATCTTGCCAGTTTTGCTAGCGCTCCCCTTGGTGCAACCCAGTTTCCTTAGGTGCTTCTCTTGCCCTCATTAGTGCAGTACCTACAAACTCTTCCATAATCCATTAATGTACACAGTACTCCCTTGATCTTAGAAATAAAACACTAATATTTCAACTCCAGTTGCAGACTAAAGTCATAAGAATTTAGGGACTCAGTGACTTCCTTGGTCATAATGGGGAGAGAATTGAACCAGAGCTCCCATGAGCATTCATCTAAAGCATCAAGCAGCAGGAGCAACTTATCTGAGCCAAATGAACTTAGAAGATCAGCCACACTAACTTTAAACATCCACAGACATTTTCTTGACTTGCTTCAGACTTTATTAATCTTTTCTCACAGGGGATCAATCCAAGTATAATCCCTGTTTTATTCTTTTAACTTTTTTGTATATGACTTCTTGTAAGCTCCCAGGATATAGGATCATCCTGTTGAATTTAGGTGTGCTGCTGGGGTGGGTTGTGTGTGCGTGTGCATGTTTCTGTGTGGCTAATGATAGTGAGCGAAGGATTAGGAGATTTCCCCAGCTGAAATGACTAGTTAATGGCACCAATCCTTCTTGGGCTAACAGTCACTACTGCCCTCTTTCTCCTTGATTAGTACATGATGGATACTTATTCAGCAACTCATCATGGAAGACTGTGCTGCCTTCTGTCCTTTCTATTCCAAGAGACATGGACTATGCAGATTCATTACAGCAGTTACCTCTCTTCCAATGATAGCTTCTTGAGTTTCATTTTTGCAAACTATAATTTCTTTTCCTTTTTCTGGGTCTGTCTTTATGCCTTAATAATTCTGCCCTTTTGCAAGACGGTCATGTATTCACAGGAAAGAAGTCATTTCTTCCTGAATCTCTCCCAATCCTGTATATTTGGTTTTGCAAAGAAGCTCTATTCTGAATGCCTCATGCACTGTCTGTTCCAGATTTCATGTAGAAACACAAGAATTAGTTCTCTAACAGCAGAGGTGAGGAACTTTCTTTTCTCAAGGGCTGCATTCCTTCAGTAATTTTCTAGGGGCTGGATGTTGTCAATGTGTGGGCCTGAAGGTAGTCAAGTGTAGCACGGGATCATCCTACCTTCCCCCTTTCATCCCCTTTCCACTCACATTTTCCAATTCTTCTTTCTATCTTTGGCAATTCCCCATCCGGAGGACTACTCAAGGACAGGCTGACAATTCTTGCTAGAGGCCAAAACTGATTACTTCCAGAGGGTTTTCCAAGAAGTACTCTGTCAGTACTTGGCTCAATTCCCACAGGAAGGAGCCTGTAGCATCTGCCCTCACTGATAGTTCAGTGCTGAGAAAGCAACATCACACCTGATGAAGCATATAGGCAGTCCCCTAGTTATGAACTTCCAAGTTATGAACAACCCATACTTATGAAGAAACTGCTATAAAATCTATTAGTTTAAAATAAAAATACTTCAGAAAATCATCATCACCATAGAGAGAGAGAGGAAGTGAAAGGGGAGAGAGGGAGTTCTCCAAAGCAGACCTTTCTGCCCTACCCATTTGGAGAGGAACATCTTCGACATTTTCTTGCCGCAAAGAGTAGGCACTGGAGAGTTTGGGCAGGGGAAAGGCCTAGAGATATTTATGGTTTTTCCACTTCATGGGGATCCTGTCTCCCTAATCCTATAAAAGTGGAAGGCCAACTATATGAGATCTGGCTTACATACAAATGCAGGTTAAAGATTAATTTCCATTTTCTCAGGAAGAGAATTCATTCATAACCTGGGCACTGCCTGTAGTCAACTTCAGGAAAGCAGGGTCACTGCAAGGTAAGGTGCTGTCAGGACCCTGGGCAGCATATTTTGAGGGATACTGAGTGGTGTGTTTCCATAAGAGGAGAGCTGTTACTCCAGCGGACAAAGGCATTCAGAAGTCCCAGTTATTTCAGAGATTCAGCCCCTGCTAGATGTTGGCTAGGGCATTTAAGGTTCCACATTATTTGTGTAGCTCCCTGCTCTCATCTGGCCGAGGGGCAGGAGAAGCTGTAGAGGAGCCATTCTCTGAACATGGAGGAGTTTTGAGTTAGTAGAGTGAGAAGTGACTCACTGTATTCATGGGTTCTCCCCACCTGCTATTGAGTCTTTGGGCTTAGCATTATGACACCCTCATTCCTTAAGAGTGCCACCCTGTATCCACTAGCTTAACTGGCAGAATCAGTTCCATTCCCTATTCAGAAGAGGCTCATACTTCCAGAACACGACCACAGTCCCTATATTCATACAGCAATCTAGTATGAATCTAGCAATCTAGTTAATCCAAACTATTGAGTCATTCTAGAACCCTCAAAGAAAAAGTACCATAAAGGAAAATCTGTGAAACTGAAACACATTAGCACCAATTAAGAATGCATACCCCAAAATATGTCCATGGAACCCCATCGGAACTGAGCATACTTCCACATTTAGTACACATGGTGGGGAAAACAGAACTTTATTAGTAGAAGAGATACTTTCCTCCTTTTCTTTGTTCTAGTAATGACCCATCTCTTGGGAAACTGAGTCCTTTAAAGATTTCTCCAAATCAGTTCTGGTCTTAGCTTTAACTTCTCTTTGACCCATGGGATTTTTTCAACTTCTCTCATTGTCTGACCCCCTCCATCATCACCACCACCACCACCACCACCACCACTACCAGCAGCAGCAGCAGCAGCAGCAGCAGCGTCATACAGCAACAGAATTAGCATTGATATCATTGTACAACTTGCTAGTAGTTGTGTTCGTCCCTCACAACTTTCACTGAAGAAAGGCCCATACTGTGAAGCTCAAGGAAGCCTCTGAGTCTATCCCTGGCCCTCCCATCATCACCTCTTCCCTAGATGTTCTTGACCACAAGCTGCACCTTGTTACCCAAGAGTTAGAATGATGACTCACAAAAAACTCCCCCAGCAAATTCTGTGTCCTGGTGTCAAGCCCAGCCTCCCAACATGCAGCACTCCCCTAAGAACAGGTTCCCAATTCCTTCTTTCACATTGGAACAGGGAATAAGTAATTTTTATTTTTCCTTTTATTACCTTTGACAGTTTATTTTCCCTTTTTAATTATGTTCACTTTCTAGCCTTTTAAAATCTCCAGTCCAGTTACCCACACTGTCCCAGTGAAGCATTATTTATGTCTCAGTTCCCTTTGTTCACCCTATCTCCCCTACCCCCATCCATCTGGTATTTGTCAGTCTCCTATATCCTTATTTCTTATCAGCCTCCCTTACCCACTTTCACCTTCCTTTCACCAGTATATCTGACTCTTTCCAAATTCCTTCCTTTCATTCTAGAGTGAACCAAATAATTGTGGGTCCAGTCTGAATGCTGCTAATATATCTGATCTGCGTATTCTTGTAAATAAACCATCTATTTACTCTAACCCTACCACACACACGTGCACTCGCACTCACACACACACACACTCTCTCTCTTCTGGTTTATTGTTTCATTACTAATTCCCCTAGTTAGAAGTTCTAAATTTTCCTATGGCTCACTCTGACTCTTTGTTAAAGATTCAAATGTCAGTCATTTGGGTAGATGTACGTATGGCTGCAACTGTGTAGCAAGGACACATGGAACATCAGCTTGAATTCATCTGCAAGCTGCATTATCACTACTCAGTGGGAAATATGCAGGGTTCCCATGATGGGGTGAAGAAGCCAGCATAGGAAGAATCAGGCAAATGAAAATGAGAGTCCTTGTGACGGTCAGGAAAAGGAGTAAGCAGCCTCCCTTCACCAGTCCTTCCTCTGTTTTAACACACAGCTGGACCAGGATGCTTTTAGTTGACCAAAAGAAGGAATAAAGCACAGACCTCTGGGTAATAAGCAACTTGAAGCCAAGCCATTGCACGCAGGCCATAGAGTGCACTTTTTGATAGCGCTCGGCAGCCACTGGATTTGCACAAAGCTTTGCCTAAACACAGGTGGCTTCTTTAGAAAGCTGCATAAAAGTAGCCAGCTACAAATTCTTCCATGACTGGTTCAAGAGTGCTTTTTGAACAGTTGCTCTGTGTTCTCATTAAGCCGACAAAATACTTGTTTTTATGTACAAAGAGACCTGGGATTTTGCTTGATTTACCCTCACAATCCGGTAGCTGCATTTTCAAGGCTGTATGACAATAGTGGCTCACAGTGATGCTCAGCAGTCTAGTAACGGATAATTAGTTTGCTAAGGGTTCGCTACAACATGGATCAAATTAAAAGCAAAGGCACAACCTCCTTTTTCTATTTTCCCATTACACCTTTCCTCTAGTGTACATTTCTTCGTTTGTGTCTGTCTTAATTAAATCATGCCAGTCTTCATTTGAGTACAGAGATTTTAAGAATTGTCTTAATTTGAAGATACAGATTTTCAAATAGGAGGGGAAAACCAATCAACTAATTTTAGAAACAGCACCAGAACTTGTCAGTACTGATCAGTAAAAAGAGAGGGACGCAAAGTACAAAGGAAAAGAATCTGTGGGCATTCTGCAGCTGGTGCAGTCTTTTTTATCTGAGTTAAGTGTATGGCTGGATGGCAAAGTCTCTGCAGATCCCTCATTTTTGCAGAAATGTTGGTGTGGGATCTGCTGCCATGTTGCTGAATTTTGGTGGAATTGCCCAGCCAAGCTTCACAGGACCAATAATCTCTGGAGTGCAGGTTACCAAGCAATAGGCACCTTAACTAGAAAAAGAGACTATCCCTATTTTTGCTACTTGAGATAAGTATATCTGTCTTTAATCGATTTAACCAAGGGGTGGACAATGTGTGGTCCTCCAGATGTTGTGCTCTATAATTCCCATGATCCCACCTTTGACTGTTTGGGCTAGTATGTTCCATGTGGTTTGGCCTACATCTAGCTAGTATAGCCTAGCCAGTGGTAGGGGATGATGGGAGTTATAGGACAGAACATCTGTTAGACCTCACATTGTCCACTCTAGGCTAGACCAATTAAAGATAATTAAAGGTGGATTAATTTTATTTATGACTTTTTAATTATTTTTTCAGCCTGTAGGTTTTTGCTTAGCTCGCTGCCCTTACTTGATTGTTCACACAACCAGAGATCTCTCTCTCAATGTGCTCTCTGGACACATGGACTCCAAATGGCCTGAACTTCAATGATAACAGCGCCTCCTGCATTTCTCCTGTGATCTGAAAATTATATTGAGAGCACTAAAATTCTATAACTTTAATCTAGAAAGCAGTGTCGTGGATGAAGGAGGAAGCCAAAACATTTGATAAAGAATCTATATTTGTTCTTATTTTGCCAAATGTTTCAGGTATAAATGAGGAAACAGAATGAATAACTCAGCCTCTTCTTTCCTTGAGATTGTATTATTAAAACATGTTGTTCATGTGATGTAGGAAGATTCTTCTTATGGCTCTTACAGAGTTGACCTTTGTGATCATTAATCTTAAAATTATATAGGATGCATTTTACAGAAATGCAAACCATGACTAGAAATGGAAGAAACAATCTATATCCAGTTCACATCACTTTCATATAGGTTTGCCAAGGAAGTCTATGCCATCCTATTTTCCCATTAATTTGCTATGAAGGAACAGAACTGCCTTCTAATTCTGTGAATTAGATGTTAGATGTTAAATAAAATCTGTGGCTGGTCTATGTAAAACCACCAGGTCTAAAATTTAATTAATGGCTGTTGGAATCTGAATGTGTACTCAAGTATTCTAACGTGGCAAATGGCTTAGTACTGGAGTGCAAAACTAGAGGAGATAAAGGATGGGGCAGGGGGTTCAAAGAAAGTTTAGGTAAGGCAAAGGAATTTTCAAAAGGGTTTGATTTTATTTTGGTGTCAAAATCTGACCTGAGTAAAAAAGTACATAGCAAGGAAAATTTGGGAACCCAGAAAATAGTAGTTAAGGACAAAGGTGAGGCATCCTGATTGGTCAGAGTTTGAAAGAAAACAGGCTATCTTTAACTGTCTTTAATCTAGAGGCCAAAAAGAGGTTGGAAGAAAAATCAATCATCAAGCTACTTGAGACAGCGATCAAACCTGGAGGTGGAAGTTAGTAAAATATTTCTGAGACACAATCTAGTTAAACTAACTGTGCATTTAACCTGGGCTATTTATTAACCCATAAGCCTCTTATATTTCTGTTTTTGTGGGAGGGAGATTTGGATCCATTCAGATGCTAAAGCCATTTTTCCCTCAAGTTAAAACTTTTAAAAGCTTGCTGTTCAAAACATTGTTGTCTCTCTTCTTGATGGGCTACCCACCACACACCTAATAACCAACCGCAGTGAAAGTGTGAGTGACAATCAGCCTGGAAGGTGCAAATCAAGTTAGTATTGGACTTCACAATCATCCAGTTCCTCAAGCACTATTAGTCAACTTATCAAAGAGGAGGAGGACAAAGGTCAAGAGGAAGATGAGGATAAATAAAATGGGCATTTATCTATTTAGTCCATCCTTGTACTCTGCCTACGTTCACCCATCATTCACTGCGATTCCATTCCCTAGCAACTCTCTCTGTCTCCCTTTGTGTGTGAACTGCTTTTACTGAACAACATCATACTTGAGTTTGATCTGTAGCGGCTGTTTCACATATTCAAGTGTTGCTTGAACTAGTAACCAGGTGTCTCTATTAATTTTATTTATTCATTTTAAATACACAGGACTTTAACAAAGAAAATATACATATCTAAAGACAGATATTCTTCAGGAAATGCTTGTTCCAGAATGTGACAAATAATGACCGTTGCTCTGCAAATTGATTTTCAACTGAGCAACCTTCCCAGTGCTAGAAATAATATGTTACTTTGTCATCAACTAACTAATAATATGTTTAGATTGTCATCAGCTTGTCATTTGCCAAGTCTCAGATTCTATAGAGTCATTCTACTAATGGTGCCATGGAGGAGAAGAGTGTTCTTTCTTCCAACAGAACAATCTAGCATTTTTCACCGCAGTCAAAAAGTTCATTGCCAATTCCAAGTCAGTAACCTCCATAATGGCCCACAGGTCATCTAGAAGTACAGCTAATGGATGTGCTGAAATCATTCTGATGTAATTGTTGAGTGGTGAAGACTTACATGTTAAATTCAGTTGCAGCAACAGTTTAGAGGCAAAGCAAATATAAAACCTGTCATCCTGTTAAAGAAATCTTAGTTAATCAAGGGTACAATCATATGTATGCTTAGATAGAGAAAAAGTCCTGTGTATAAGATGCTGGATGAGGAGTACTGACAGTTTAAGGTGTGTGTGTGTGTGGGGGGGTTCTGCCTAACCTACATAGGCTTGTGATCCAAGTACATGAGATTTAAATGATCATATCTGCATATGCATAAAAAATAACATTGGAAAAGGGCTTCCTAAATGGTGTATTCATACATGGCACCATGAAAGGGCATTGTTTGGTGCCTGAACAGGTAAATGGAAATATCTCTCTGTCAAGACAGCAACTGCTCCCTGCAGTCTTGGAGTTGTATTCCGTGGTAGTCCTACCTAGAACAGACGCATCAAAATGAATGGAACTTGTTAAACTCCCATCAAATATATCCCTTTATTTGTGTGCTTTTATTAAAACAATTAGCTTGGTTTAAATAAAATGGTCCAGTTGTTCAGGTATTAGATCGCTGGTCTAATAAACAAGGACTCTAATAAATATCATTAGCCATTTTCTCTGTGTCAGACCTATACGGTCCACTGGATATTTTATGATGCAGTAAAGTGGCAAAACGTGTGTATCCCATGCTGTAGTCTTACAATCGCTGGAAGGTCATCCCAGGGGCCATACAGTAGCCCAGATCTCTCCAGTAAGAGGGGAGAGAAAGCTCTTTCCTTGCAAGGGGAGTCTGGACCTCAGATGCCCCCTCCCAGCCACCAGAAAGGCCTCCAGAGCCCTTGCTTCTCTGCTGTCAGACTAATGTCAGGAGACAAAAAAGGGAGGGCACATCAGGGAGAACAAACCAATCAATGAGAGGAAATTGTAAAACGGGAAACACAAGAAGATAATCTGAAATGGGGCAAACAATAAAAAGTCACTCCGCCATCACTTCTGCCCTTCTAGCATGAGCCCAATGGGGCTTGAATAAGGACCTTCAGATATCACCAAACCCATCCACCCCATGAAGCAGTTTCTCAGCTTAATAGTCAGAAAGATAAGTTCAAAATTATGCATGCGATCAAAGTCGAGTGTGATTGGAGAAGGAAGGACAATGGATGAATTAAGTTCCACTTAGTCCTTTCTATTGTAAATACCTGACTAAGGGGGCAGGCTTACATGATTGCTACTGACTGGATAGAAGGCTCCAATTTCAGGACGCTCCATTTCTTTTAAGTCCTGCTGGAAAGAACCTTGCAGGAAAGAAGGGACAGCGGACTTCCTTGTCCTCTCCTTCCAGTGTTCATGCTGTTTTCTTCAGATGGGTCTCAAAGTTCACATGCTTTACTGTGAGTGGACAAAGCAGTTGAGGAGCTTGTGGTTGTGCATGCAGAAGATGCAGGGCCTCCCTTTTCCCTGCCCACATGCCTGTTCCCACCACACCTATTTCCTTCCTCCTGAGGTCATGAGACTAACCTTGGGCAAAGAAACTGCTGTGCAGTTTTCTGCAGTGGCTGGCAGGTTTGGATTGGTGGAAAACTTTGGCTGGATTTCCCCATCTGAGATCATCATATTTTCTACAGCCTCATGGGAGAAATATCCAGCACCCCATGGCTCAAAGATGCCCAACAGGGGCTGCTGGCTTGCTGGCCCCTCCCCCATTTTGGTAGAAAATTCTCTCTCACTGATCTACCTGGTCACTGAGATCATTGGTTGGAATGTCCTTGGTGGTTCCATATGGACTTATGGCCTGACTGGGGTCTATCTGTGAAAAAACCTTCAGTGTAGTGGCTTCAGTTCTCTGGAGGTCAGGCAGGAACTGACATTGTATTGTTTTCAACACCTCCATAAAGTGCTGTTCTTTCAGGAAACCTTCCTAAACTAACAAGACACCATTTTATTAATACAGTTTTGAATGTACTGTTTTATTCTGTTACCTGTTTTCACCTTAAGATGCAATATCTTCATATTGGAATTTTGAATAATATAGACATCTAGTAAATAAATGAATAGATAAATAAAACCTGTGCTAAAACCTAATTGCCCAAAGCTGACACATCATCTGTGCCTATCAGCAACATGCCAATTCCCATTTCAGCACCATTAAAAGTACAGGAAGTGACTCTGAAAAAAAGCCACAACTTTTTCATCCAACACATCCTGTGCTCAAAACAGGGCAGGACAATTTAGGCACACACATCTCCTTCAGTACTTTTTCTGTGGACTTATGGGACAGGCCCAGAGGCTGACAGACCTCTGTAGGTTCATCGCAAATAGGAAGTTTTAATTTTCTTTGAAAAAAAAAATTAGAGCAACCAGTGTTAGAGCATGCATGAAATGGCAGAGTCCAGATGCTTAGTCATGCAGACGGTGCAGCAAAGAAGAGATAGACTAATTTGCAATCAGTCTCCATTTGATTTACAAAAATACTGAGCTTCAAGCTTATTATGCATTCAGGGGTTGTGAAGGAAATAGATTCAACCAACGAACCAGCTAGTATATAAAGAAATATGTACTTACCCGTTACAAGAAAGAAGTGCAAAGAAATTGTACTTACCCATACATGGTTTATGTGTCACAACCTTCCCCCTTCTCTAAAAGGCCTTCACATTCTGTTTGCAGGTTGTGGTCTCCCCTTTGGGGAATCAATGACCTCAAATAATACTGGAAACTTTTATGTCCTATAATGACCAGGAATTAGGTTCTTGGGCAGAGGACAGAGGTTAGCTCTTCTTCTGATGTTGTTTGGAGCTTCAGGCTGTACTATGTCCTGCTTTGCTTTACTATTGTGTGTGTGTGTGTGTTTATGTTATGTTGCAGCATGAATGAAAGAGTCCCTGTATTATAACTGTCTCAAGGTTATTTATCCCTGCATTTTTAATTTTGCATGGTGCCCAGGGCACAATAGTTACTCTGTTAGAAGTGAAGAAATAAAATAAAGTTAATGGCACTGCTCTACATTTGTTTGCGAAATATGCTCTATGCCCCTTAACCTTTCTTCATCCCCTCCCAAATCAGAAAATAATGTAAGTCGTTTTAGACATCTCTAACTTTAAGCTGTATCAAAATCTGACTCCCTGGTAATTGACGAGCCTTTCCGTTCTCCTCTGCACACCCCAGCTTGGCCCCTGTTTTCCTTGAATCTCTGCCAAGCCTATTAAATGTGTCAGTACAGCCAGGGAAATGGGAGAATTATGATTTCCATTTGGCTTCTGCAGCCGCTTAGTCTAATTTTCACTAAGCTCTGAAAGATAGCGATTGCTTTGCTTTTTCCTACTTTTTTTGCGTCATTTTTGTCCTTTTCCCCAACTCTATTTTTTGTTCATTCACTAAAGGAATGCAAATGTCTAAACAAATATAGTCAAACAGAGCAGAAGACTCCTGTTTTCCCTTATTAAAAAGAAAAGGGAAAAAAAACTCATTTGTTCCAGAGAGAAATTTCATTATCTGAAGAGTTTTGTGGTAAGAAGGAGGATGATAATGAGGTTATATCTAATCAGAGCATATGGAAAGCTTTACCATTAAGCTACATTTTTCACCATTTCTCTACTAAAAGAAGGAGAATGGAGAAGGAAGGGGTTGAGGGGCAGCTGTGAGACAGGCTGTTCCTGTGTTATCTCAAATGCTGATCAGGACAAGAGGGGATGTGTGAAGTGGTATAACTAACCTAGAGTTATTGCCTTAAACTCTGCTGTGCAAGGCCTTTCATGGGATGGGGTCCAGAGTGACATTTGGGCAGACCTCACATTCATAGGATAGGAAGGAAATTGATGCATTTGAAACATGATGCTGGAAGAGAGCTTTGTAAATACCTCAGTGGATCCTAGATCAAATCAAACTAGAGTTTTCCCTAGGAGCAAAAAATGGCAAAACAGAGCCTGTCATCTTTTGGACACATTGTGAGAAGGCAGGACTCACTGGAGAAGACCATCATGCTAGGGAAAAACCAAAGTCAGAAGAAGAAAAGGAAGACCAAATAGGAGATGGATTGATTCCATAAAGAAGCCACACACTTGAATTTAGAACAGCTAAGCAGAGATGTCATGGGTAGGGCATTTTGGAGGGCTTTCCTTCATAGGGTCTTCCTAAGTCGGAGATGACTTGATGGCACATAACAACAACCCATTTACAGAGGGTCTTAAATGTTCTGAAGCAGGTCAAGCATTACTACTGTTCAACTCTAGGACAAGATGGTTGGATTGGATTTGCAGTGCTTAACATAAACTGTGATACGGAAAGAAAAGCAACTGTTTCCACAATAATTGTGAGTTTGCAAAGAAAAAAGCTAGGAAAACACAAGTTTAATAAAAAGATGCATATTTTAACATTTATTGCTTCATATATTTCTGTGCTGAAAGCATTATGCATTGAAAATAAATATTAAAAGTGACATTAGTGTTACCATTTTGGCATTTCATAAATATTTGATATACCTGAACAGCCTCAAACAATAAAAGTGGCTTGGGAGGTCTTGCTGCTGAGCACACCTTGTTGTTCTGAATGCATCACTTCTGAATATTCTTAATACAAACACTTTCAATGACATGTGAGGAAAAAGAGTTGGTTACTCTGGAAACAGAGTATTGAACTAGAAAGGACTTTGGTCTCCTCTCACACTGTTTGTCTTATGTTCTTGGATGCAGGGGAGTCTGAAGAAAGAAGAAAGAGGGAATAGTTTGAAAAGGAGAGAAATGAGCTGAGAAAGAGAGAAAAGATGTGGTGGGAAGAAAGAGGGTTATAAGGGGCCAGCAGGAAGATAGAGAGAGAGAGCGGGAAATAAAAGGGATAACAGCGAGAATGAGAAAGAAAAAAATATGGGTCTGCTCAGTTTTGGCTATGGCCACACCAACTTCTGGCCTGTATCTATTTGCAGTGTTGGAGTTTCTCTAATAAATATTATAATCTTTATATGTTATAAAGCCTTGCCTGTCCTCTCCCACTTCTCATCTACAGGGTTTTTCCTTCCTAGTTTCTTCTCTGGGGGTGGGGGAGGAAAAACAGCCCCAAGCTGTGCTAATGATCCACCTGCTAGCAGACAGCTCCTGATCTGCCAGCCAAAATGAAGGACAACTATGTTTCAAGCTGATTGAGGCAGCTGTGCTTCCTTTACAATGTAAAAATACCTAGCCAGCTCATGCTTTGTCTTAAGGAATTTTGTATCTCTGATTGTAAAAACAAAAACTTGAAGCCTCTAGAATTCTGTAACTCCTGTTTGTTTTATTTGTTATCTGCTACTCAAGCCTTTGATGTGTCACAATGTTTTTCCTGATGTCTAAAGTGATTCCCCAGTGTTGCTGTATTATGAAACGCTCCTCCATTGTCCTCGTCCTCTCACCCATTCAGAATCCCATCACTACCCTGAAATTGTGGCCGTGACCCACAACTTGTAAAAACTCTGCATATGCTCCAGAAACTCATGGCCAGTTCTGTATATTGGCTACCCATCAATGCTGTTGTTTTCTCTCTGGCAGAGAGGGATTCCTGGGGTGTCCTGCCTATAAATGGCTGAAATTGAATGTAGTGTCTTCCTTGTGAATTCAAACATGCATTCTCCTGGTTCTGCGATTTTGAGATTTCCTGACAACAGATTACTCCAGAGCAAATGTGCATTTCAGCAGGCTAATCAATACTGTATAGTTGGGGGTGGGGGAAGCATACTTTAAGTTCAAAACATGAAGAGTGCAGGGGTGATCTTGTATGCAGTCCTCATTCCCAGTTCTGAGCTGTGGAGAATATCTTTATAAAATGTTCAACTGAATATGCAGAATCCAGGGATGGGGGCAGCACAAGCTATCTATCTCCTAGAGATGTCAGAAATATTTGAAATTGATTCAAATGACAGGATTTCTATGAATTTGAGTGGCACATTCTGCAGTGTACCAGCATTTTTTGAGTTGTACAGATTCCACAGACTTGCAGACTATTTCTTTTACCTTCTGGAATTGTACATACATTTAATCATGCAACAGTAACTGGGTAACGCAATAACATATATGCATTTTTGTAACATCTCTCCTGAAGGCAGCATTTCATATATCTCCACTCTCTCTTCAGCTTTTGCTGCATAGCACTAAGAAATACATGGAAAAGTTACATAAATTATGCTGAACATTTTGAATACTTTTCAAAAGGAGGAAGATTCTACTTCAGTCAACAACCCAAACATGGAATGAAATATGTTTGATGATCTACAAAACACACACAGAACCAGTTAAACAAAATCCATAAATCATGGAAAATCCATTCCATCTATTTTATGGAATGTCATGTCTTTTTCATTCTGTTGTCCATTTGTTATTGAACAAGAAGAAACAAGAGTGACACACAAAAATAAGAGGAAATATGTGTATTTTAACTGTTTGATATACACATATCTCTCTGCCCAATCACCTAATGGTTTTATTTGTTATCTGCTACTCAGATAAACAAATTTATTTGTCATCTGCTACTCAGATAACCTCTAGGTGAGAAAAGAAAGGACTCTTTGCAAAAGGCAAAGGACTCTTTGCAGAATTTTCTCCAGGTTTTCTTCACCACTTTTGTGGGGGCTGAAGGTAGTTGTGGGGCACTGAGGAAGATGAAAAATGGGGGTCCAGCTTTCCAACATAGTTGCTGTTGTTGCCACTTGCAAGAGCAGAAAAAAACAAGTACAACCAGCAGTGAACTCTGCCTAAACTCTAAACTTCAAAGACATTCAGCACTGGGAGCACTCCAGTGTCTTTGTTCAGCTCTGCATTGTGAGGATGGGAGGTATATCTTCCTCTTATATGCAAAAATAAAAACGCCAAATGTTGGGTGGGATTGTCATACCTGCTAGGGAAGGGGTGGAACAAAGTCCTTCCCTTCTCTTCAATACAGGCTTACAAGTGGGTGGTGGTGGTGGCAGTTGTTGTTGTCAGCAAGTGACAGCTTTTAACAAGTGAGAGAAAGCTGTTCTCTCTCATCTACTCTCATGGAGTAAGTGATGATCTTTGAAGAAAAATGGAACCAAATGTAGCAAGAGTCAAGGAAAAAAACCAGAGTGGAGGGAAAAAAGCATCAGCTGAAATGGTTTGGAAAGTTCCATTTCAAGTCACTTTTGTGTAAAGCTTCAAGCTGCACACCAGTGGCTTTGGCAGCTTATTACATCCCTTTCAAGCTCTTTCCTCATCTCCAGCTGTTCCAACTGGGAAAGGGGAGTAATTTCCTGATATAAAAGGTGGCCCCCACCCAGATCTAGGCAGTCCTGTCATCAAATGCCATGGACTCCAGATCATATCTCCCTTGCTCTTAAACATGCAATTCTCCCTACTCCGTTTTTTAAAAAAGATTCCACTAAACATTTCCCACTCCCCTTCTCTTTGAAAATGGGATAAAAACTCTCCAGTACAGATTTCCATCTCTGAAGGAGTGACGGATCCTGCTGAGCTGAGTGGCACATCTTACAGGCACTAGCAGCGAACATCCGACCCCAGAAGCAACCACACGGTAGGGAAGGCTGGGCTTGTAGAACACTTGGCTGTCAGCTCCTCCTTCCCAGAATTTACCCATGAGGTATCCACATTTTAAGAATTGGTATTTTGTTCCCGGGAGGGATGGAGATGTCATTTTTAAAAATCACCGCACCGTGGAATTTCCCTAGCAGAGAGCCTATTGGTACTGTAAATATGCAATTGACAACCAGACATGGCGATCCTATTTGCTGAGGGTGGGAGGGATAGAGGCAAAGGAACCACCATATCCAAAACCCTGCCAGGCTCTTGCTAAAATGGCCAAAGATGGGGTGCTGAATGAAATATAAACATGCCAGTTGAAGGGTTGAAATACTTTCCTCTCTGCTTGGAGGATGTGCCCTGAGGAGATCCACTGGATTCAAGGCTTACCCAGATCTGGCTGCCTAGAACACAGGGTCAGATCCTCTTTTTTGCTGTTGGAGGAGCAACATCCTTGGACCTTTCCACAGCTGCTGCGAAGAGGCCCCAAAAGTTGTATCCAGAACATTCCTGATCCAGGAATATTCCTGATCCAGGAATATTCTGGGCCTTCATGAGGGCCATAAGATTGTGACTTCAGGAGCTCAGCTCCTGTTGATTTGTAGCAAAAGTCAGTTTTCTTTCTGACAGACTTTTCCATTGAAAATAACTCCTTCCACCGACTGGGGGAAGAGGCAGGAGAGAGACTGGGTCTTGGGTTCCACTGATATTATATCTAATAACAGTTACAAAAACAAAGCTAGTGGAGGCGACAGTATTCCAGCTGAGCTATTTAAAATCCTAAAAGACAATGCAGTAAAAGTGCTACACTCAATATGCCAGCAAATTTGGAAAACTCAACAGTGGCCACAGGATTGGAAAAGGTCAGTTTACATTCCCATCCCAATGAAGGGCAATGCCAAAGAAAGTTCAAACTACCGCACCATTGCACTCATTTCACAAGCTAGCAAAGTTATGCTCAAAATCCTACAAGCTAGGCTCCAGCAGTATGTGGACTGAGAACTACCAGAAGCACAGGCAGGATTTCGAAGAGGGAGAGGAACTAGAGACCAAATTGCCAACATACGCTGGATCATGGAGAAAGCTAGGGAGTTCCAGAAAAGCTTCATTGACTATGCTAAAGCCTTTGATTGTGTGCATCACAACAAATTGTGGCAAGTTCTTAAAGAGATGGGAGTACCAGACCATCTTATTTGTCTCTTGAGTAACCTATATGTGGGTCAAGAAGCAACAGTGTGAACTGGATATGGAACCACTGATTGGTTCAAAATTGAGAAAGGAGTTCGGCAAGGCTGTATACTGTCACCCTGCCTATTTAACTTATATGCAGAGCACATCATGAGAAAGGTGGGCGTAGATGAATCACCAGTTGGAATTAAGATTGCTGGGAGACATATCAACAACCTCAGATATGCAGATGATACCACTCTAATGACAGAAAGTGACGAGGAACTAAAGAGCCTCTTGATGCAGGTGAAGGAGGAGAGTGCAAAAGTTGGCTTGAAACTCAACATTAAGAAAACTAAGATCATGGTATCTGGTCCTATCACTTCCTGGCAAATGGATGGGGAAGAAATGGAGGTAGTGGCAGATTTTATTTTCCTGGGCTCCAAGATCACCGCAGACGGGGACTGCAGCCAAGAAATTAAAAGATGCTTGCTGCTGGGGAGGAAAGCTATGGCAAATCTAGACAGCATACTAAAAAGCAGAGACATCATCCTGCCAACAAAAGTGTGTATAGTCAAGGCTATGGTTGTCCCAGTTGCAATGTATGGTTGTGAAAGTTGGACCATAAGGAAGGCTGAGCGCAAAAGGACTGAGGCCTTTGAATTGTGGTGCTGAAGGAGACTCCTGAGAGTCCCTTGGACCACAAGGCGATCAAACCGGTCAGTCCTAGAGGAGATCAACCCTGACTGCTCTTTAGAAGGCCAGATACTGAAGACGAAACTCAAATACTTTGGCCACCTAATGAGAAGGAAGGACTCCCTGGAGAAGAGTCTA
>NW_025335922.1:3288805-3292599 GCF_004798865.1 Varanus komodoensis
ACAGGAGATCAACCCTGACTGCTCTTTAGAAGGCCAGATACTGAAGACGAAACTCAAATACTTTGGCCACCTAATGAGAAGGAAGGACTCCCTGGAGAAGAGTCTAATGCTGGGAACAATAGATGGCAAAATAAGAAGGGGACGGCAGAGGATGAGGTGGCTGGCTGGAGTCACTGAGGCAGTTGGTGTGAGCTTAGGTGGACTCTGGGAGATGGTGGAGGACAGGAAGGCCTGGAGGAGTGTTGTCCATGGGGTCGCGATGGGTCGGACATGACTTCGCGACTAACAGCAGCAACAACAACCACACCATGATAACATTTCCTAACTTCATAATCAGTGGTCATTACTAACAACTATTAAAGGCCACTGCATGTGCAGGGAGGGGACCAGACTCACTCAGGTTACAGTCTCCCCTGATAGATGATGATGATGATTCCTTCTCCTCCTCCTCTTCTTTTTCTTTTCTTCTTCTCCGTTCATGAGAACCAACCCTTGGAAAAGGAGGGAGACATTTCAGACCTGGAACCGGGAGGAGTCTGAGGGAGCATTTCTTGACCATGTCACAGGATGACAAGCAAAATGAGCATCTCCATTAAGAAATGCCCAGGTCTCCACTCTTCAGTCCTCAAGCAATAGGAAGCACCCTGAGGCTGGAATAAGAATCCTTCTTAAAGGGGGGGAAGGGGGGATGACTCAATTTCAGTTCAACTCTTCACATGGGCAGATGCTTCTCCACATCTCAAAGAAAATGCTTCTTTGATTTATGCTGTTGTGTAACCCACAAAACTCCAATACAAGACTGTGCATGTAAGATTTTGGCTAAGTCTGCTGGAGAAAGAAAAGGGGTTGTGGACATCTGCTTTCAGCAGCTTGTCTGTTAAATGCTATGGGTCAAATATTAAATGCCTTTGGATGGACAGTGCTGCTGTTCATATCCGGAAGACATCCTGAGACTATTTGTGTGTTTACATAACATCTAAGGATAACTAATATCACAATTATCAAATAGCATCTTGGGCAGCAAATTCATTCCAGCTGAAGACAACTCACTGTCCTGAGTGTGCGTATGTGTGTGAGAGAGAGAGAGAGTGCGTGAAGTGGTCCTTCCACCTTACCGCACTGCATTTTGAGTCATAATCATAAAACCTCCTACCGTACAGCATTATGCATGTTGACCTGGAAATAGGTCTTAGGGATTTCAGTGGGACTTGCGTGTTCTTAAATGACTACAGGGTTGCAGCCTTATGTGTGCACCTTATAAATAACAAATGAGAACATTACAAACATGTACCTGCAATTCACGTGCATCATTCGCACCAGTATGGTCACAGGGCAGCTGCGAGGGATGCAAATGACCGTGGAAAACTTTTGCCTCCCTGCAATGTGTGTAATTTTATTTTGTTGAAATGTGAGAAAGTTGCATATTTTTTTCTATTTCAGCTGCTTAACCTGCAGTGCAATCCTCCAGATGTTTACTCTTAAGTAAGTTCCACTGTGTTCAATGAGTATGTGTGCTTGGGGACATAGTCCTAATTAATTTTGAAAAGTTATTTTCCTAGTGTACATTGGGGTTTTCATGCCAGAACTGCTAAAACTAGAAATGAAAGCTAGGCTGCTCTTTTCACTGCTCAGCGTTATGTCTGCAAACATATTTGCCTTAGCAGTAGGATCATTTCCAATGGCTCTGTTGATCTCAGTAGGTCTCAACAGGTTAGACATTCTCTGTGCTTTACACTATCCAGGAGGGGAGATATATGCCAAGTTAGCATAAAGATGGGAATTTTCCAAGTTGGAGTCCTGGATTCCATACAGCAAATGGTTATGACTAATACCATATGATCCTTTTTCTGTTCTTCGTCTACATGGTTGACTAAATCAGTTTGACTCTTTTGTGTCTGCTATTGGCAGTGCATTACTAAAAGGGAACTGACTGAGGTAGTTACATTATATTTAACAAGTTCACTTCCCATGTGCATGTTCTACATTTCAGCATGGTGGTCCGTGGTGTTTCCTGGTGGTGAAGATCTTGGGGATCATGCATCTTAGGCCGCCCTGCAGAACACAGAACTTTTACCTCTGTGTTGTGCCATCTCATTACTACATGAAGATAATGTAATCACTGGCATGCACCCATATGTACATATGTCTGAAGTCATCCCCTCCACAACATATACCATCCATCTCTGGGAGCAATGGGGAGAGGGCTGTGGGGCTCCCAAACTCACCTGGTCTAACCTAATGTTGGTTTTTGAAAGACTACTTTCAGCCATGATATTCTGTTTTACTGGAATTTTGCCTCAATGCAAAAAAGATCCCAGCACTGTGCTTCAAGGTTGCAGTGTTGCACTGGAAGTCCGCAGCCATAGTCCAGTTGCTTACGCAATTCAGAGCTGCTTCCTTAGGTTGTCACACTGGGGATGTGAGCTACAACATGGGAAGAAGAAGAACATCCACACATCTCAGGAACCCCTGGTGCCTAATATCTCCACACACAGGTGAAGAATTTGCCTAGCTTTTTGTGGGGAGGGGAGAGAGAGGCAATGGATTTATTGCACAGGAGAGTCCAACTTCAAAGCCAACAAACAAGGCTAGGAAGTTAGAGAAGATGTTTTGACTCCACCCCTCCAGATACTTGTGTGTGATTTAGCATAGCATGCTGCTCAGCAATCTTTCCTCATAAGGGCCTACTAGAGTTTTCAGATCCATTTGTCCTCCATGCATGAGTAAGAATCTTCAGTTCAACATTCAGATGTCTGCTGTTATGGAAAGAATTGATGCAGAGGGGATGTTATGCTCATGTTCTCTCATTTATTACAAGCACAAGTCTTGGATGCAGCTGCTTAATATTTCTCTAGGCAGGAAGATGCTTAAATCTTTATTGCTATTTGGCTCACATAAAGCAGGGCCTCCCTCGCTCCTTCTTCTAATTGATCAGAAATCAAATCTTAGTGCAGTCTGGAGACCAGTTGAAAAACATTTAGGATTTTTCCTCCTTTCTAAGAGATTGGGGAGTGGAGGAAGCAGCAAAATGTAGCTTGTCAAGCCACAATTGTGCATCACCTGTAAACATGGCATACTTCCCTCATTTTAGCGAGCTAGTGGTGGGGAACGTTGCAGATAGAAATTGAAACAAGATGGTCCAGGTTTTGAGGTGGAACTGGAAGAAATTCATTGAGCTTGATCCTGTATGATTCTCTCATGCTTTGATGTGATCTCACCTTGATCACTGCTGTCTATGGTTACCTGCCACCTTAATTTCCAGTAGGGCTCTTTCTAGTTACCTTCATACTACAGGATGCTCAGGGTGATGAATGCTTACTCTCATGCCATTTTTAACCAAGTTTCTGTATTCCTTTGCTGACTTAGTACTGGATAGAAAGTGGAGGAAGATTTTTTACTTCCTAAAAAGTGTGTCTTAGGGAAATTGCATGCATAAATACTTATAATAGTGAAATAATATTAAATTGTGCTGTATTAGGAAAATTACTTGCATATATCTCCCTACTTATAACCCATAAAGATTTGCCATTGACCATTTGGTAGAAGATCTCTCGTATTAATGCTCATACTTGCCCACAGCCCTGGATGATACACAAATGAAGAACTAAACTTTCTGACAACTATGACTTGCTGTTTGAGAGTGCACAGACCGGATTCATGCTTTCATTCAAGACTATCAGTCCTTTAAGATATGGATGAGGCTTCCAGGTTACCTTCAGTTTTCTTGACACAGACAAATGGTTGCCTTCTCTTCTCTTCTCTTCTCTTCTCTTCTCTTCTCTTCTCTTCTCTTC
>NW_025335922.1:3292699-3348677 GCF_004798865.1 Varanus komodoensis
CTTCCCTTCCCTTCCCTTCCCTTCCCTTCCCTTCCCTTCCCTTCCCTTCTCTTCTCTTCTCTTCTCTTCTCTGGTTAATTTTGTATTTAATACCAGAAAGATATTAGCTTTCATCAGACATAGCTGCCACAGTGGCAGTTTTGGAAGCAGAAACTGAGACTGTGACACAAATTTATCTATCTGGAAATAAATAAAAATTAAAGCTTTTGAAGGCAATTGCACAGGCAGTTCATCTGGGGAGCCATAATTGAAATTGCAAATGTTTTACAGATGTTTCCAATAGATAAAAAAGAAACCTGTTCCACCACTTTACAAAACATTTTCAAGCTCAAAGTACTCAATGCATAGCACAAAGAACTATAACTGTCACACTTTACAGATAAGCGTCATGGGTTTTTTCTCCAACAGCAAAGTACTGATAGTTCCCTACCTATAATAAAAATGAACAAACATACAGTGCTGTCTGGCACTGATGCTAGCAATGCATGCTGGGTGCATATTAAACACACCATAGAATTAACATTGAATTCCCCCGAGCCGTTTCTGGTAAAGTAACTTCTCCAAAATACAGTTTGCTGCACTTCCACAACAGACTTGATATGCACTCCAGCACTTATCACTGTGCAAATAATTATTAATATTTACTAAAAGGTGATACGTCATGCCCAAAGATTTGGGATAATGCTTGGCTGGCAAAGGTGCTGTAATGAGCCACACTCTTCTCTCCTTGCTCTCAGGCTCCAAAATGCAAGTCAGTCCTTTTATAATGCAGATCTTTATTGGCACTTCACAGCTAACAGGTCAATGTGACTCTAATAGGCTTCTGTTAAGCTAAAAAGATAAGCTTGTGATCATCTGAAGAGAGCTGAACCCATACTGGAAACTTCTCCCTATACCTCTGCAGGAGTAACACTGTGATTTTATCCTCTGGGTGGTTCCTGCTGGTGAGGAACCAGCCAGCAAGCTCTTGCAGTCCCTCTAACTGGGTAGTTTGTCTCTCTGGATGCTTCATCAAAGAATCAAGGACAGAGTCAGGCGGATGCCTATATCTGTTGGCGACATATAGGTACATGAGTGGGTGTCACATGGAGGTGGGTGGAGACCTGTTCTCCCCTGCAGAGGAGAGCAGAATGTGTTCCAACAGAGCCAAGCTCCAGGAACCAAGGTTCAATTTGGATGCCAGGAAGTAGTTCCTGACAGTTAGGACCCCAACGGTTTGGAATGGGCTTCCATGGGAGGAGGTTGAGGCCCCTGTGGTGAGGGTGTTCAAGGATAGGCTAGACATGCACATGGTAGGCAAGTCATGAGAGCAGCCAACTAGAGCCAGGGGTCAGACTAGATGGACTGGGAAACCCCTTCTGCCTCACTCTGTTTCTATATTTTTTATGCTGTCCCTCCTCTCCTGAATCGCCTTCCATCTTTTCCTAAAGAGGCCTACTCTCATGGTCAGCCTGGGAAACTGCAGGAAATCATCTTGATGGAGCCTCAAAGGCTTCTGGCTCCCTTTGATATTCCTGCTTCCTCCATCACCTCTTCCTCCTTCAGAGTTCAATGACACATCTCCTGAAAAGTCAGCAAAGAGTGAGCACCTGGAGGGAGCTCAGGGAGACCATGCAGCCAGATGCTGGAATGCCCTCTCAGTTCGCCTGCAATTAGGGAAGTACCAGCTAACCAAACATGTGCTTACCAAAGTTCTCTGAAATCCATCTCAAAGTTTATTCCAATTCAAGTCTGAATCAGCTTGTGAGTTTTGGTATTTTTCTGTTCACATGATAATACATGAGATATTCCCATTGTCACATCTTTGTAACATATGCATTATTCTCACATTGATTCAAGTGTGTTTGTCCACATTTTCCCAAAGTACATGTTTTTCATTGGCATTTTTTCAAATGTTTGCATGCTGTTGAACACTGCTTTGGTCCATGAATCACATGGAATGCTTGAAAATATACAGACATTGACTGCAGATTGCATCTTGAGTTTGTTTAGTTTGGAAGGTGAGAACTGAGTAATTCCTGACAAATCGTGCACTAAAGAAGACTAGTCCAGTGAAGAAAGTCTCATTGGATTCTCCGATCCTCAGTTGTTTGAGCATTCCAAGTCCCTGACTAGGACTAACACAGGGAAAGACAGATGAGAAGGAAAGAGACAAACATAACAAAGGCCTCTGAAAACATACCAGATGCTCAACTTCCTAACCAGAAGGCAGTTGGCAGGGCTGGCCAAGTAGGTTATAATAGAGCAATCCCACTTTGCCTTTGAACACACCCACCACTGACATGCAGTTTTCAAGAGCAAGAAATTGTTGCCCTCCCCTGCATTGGAGACTGGAGCCTGGGAATTCCCTATACAAGTAGAACAAAAAGAAAACACTGCTTGCTGTTGTGGATCAACACATGATTAAATTCTGAGCTTAATCAGTGCATCTACTGCCAGAAGATGGGTGACACAATTACCTGGTAGTTAGGAAACCTCCCATTCCCATATTTCTGGTACATTTATATCCAACATGCAGGACCAAACAGAACAGTAGATAGTGACATTAATGAAGACAAATAAGGGGGATGAATTCACCAGCACTCTTGCTCTTTTCTCCATACTTTTCTCTTCCAATTAAGTATTTTCTGTTCTGTTCTTTTTCTTGTTTAAAAATTCCTGAACCGAAATCACTTGGAGCTGAAGGGGTAAAGGGAGATTTTCTGACAAATATACCTTAACTTCAGATGGTTTCACTTCAAAACTGTTTGTTCAGAGAAAGCTATTTTCAGGGTAGTAAAGAATTGAATTTAGACCACCAGAATGAGTTGGATAAATCTTTGCAATGGAATATTCCACTAACAGTACTATTAAAGGAAAGCTTGTGGACACCACTTAAAGAATGCATTGGAAATACATGCACCTCCTAAAAATCACAGCCAGCAATTGAATGCCTTCCTATCACTTCTAATGGCTCCCTTTTAAACAAAATAGCTCAAACCAATGGAATACTGTGCTCTATATTTAGCTGAAAAAAGCAAAACAAAACTAGTTCTTTCAATCTGTGTAGATCATTATTAGATGGAAATAGATTCCATTTGTTTCTAAATCTGCTATCACTGGAAAGTTGCATCAATATTTTAGATGGTTTATATGTCTCCTTGAGTGCTTCCCCAGCTTTTTTTTGCTGGAAAAGCGACTCATTAGTTTTATTAATGAATGAATGACTGGTTAACCAAGATTTAGCCCAGAACTTACTAGAGCTCAATAACATACTTTCATCTGACACACACACACACACACACTCAAAGCGAGAGAGAGAGAGAGAGAGAGAGAGAGAGAGAGAGAGAGAGAGAGAATTTTAGTCCTTTCTGCATGATCACTGATGAACCAGGGCTGCAGCCACAAAGAATCTGTAAGTGCATGACTGCTAGGGAATGTTTACTTAATTTTCTTTCCTTATTTTTTAAACATTACTCACGCAGGTACAAAGAAAATCATGTCAGCATATTTTCAAAATCTGACATGTGCCAGAGACAAGTTTCTTATTCCAGGGAGCATAAAACCCATTTTGTTTAGATCATATTATTATTATTATTATTATTATTATTATTATTATTATTATTATTATTATAACATTTGATCAAGAGGCTGTATTCACTGCAATTTCCTGGATTTACTGTTTCCAAAATGGCTCCTGTAAACAATATGCACCTTTGGGAGTAAGTCAGGTGAGAAACTGCTGAGAAACTGGCCCCCTGCACATGTTGCACCCATGAAGGATGTCCATTCAATTAATGGAGCAATAGGATCTGCAGAGTTGCCAGAGTTTCTCCTGGATCCACCTAGAGGTCTCCCCTACAGGCCTACACTCATAGGCTTTCTCCCTGCAGATCATCGTACCCAATTCATGAATGTCAGAGACAGGCTGGGAGTCATCAGACCTCTGGGTGGAGCCAGCAGCAAAGCCTAGCTATTCCTTAGGAGCATCTCAGGAGGATGTGTATATCTCTCCAAACCCAGAGGACTGCAAGCATCCTATAAAGGGCAGGAGGGAGTAGATACGAACATGACCTCCATGCTCCTCCCAACCTTCAAAGCAGGAAGATGGGTGATTTCAGCTGTCTACTGCAGCAGTTCAGAGCAGCTGGGAAGGAGAATCAGGAGCTACCAGGATATCTTGGTGACCTCCTTTCCCAACCCACTAAACCAATTCATTGAGGTCCCTTGCACAGTCTTAGAGAAGCAGCCAGCACAATTCTTTCCACGTTGTCTGTGAGGCAGAAATCAAGTGCAAGGGCCCCGGGCAGCATTGGAGCTGCTTTTCATTTACAGAACTGGGGCTCTGAACAAGCCTATGGCTCTCTGGACACTGCCTGGGGACCATAGGATCACTGCCAATCCCATGAACCCTCTTCATGTGCAACACACTCTCCTAAATGAAGAGTTAATTGTTCAAAATACAGCTGGATTTGCACTACCTGGATTATTAAACTTGTTTCCAGAACCTGTCGGATTTCTGTTTTGTTTTGAGATGCTGCTCTTTTGGTGCTTTCAGGCAGCATGCTAGTCAAGTACTCTCTGAGAAGCAATACAATTAAATAATTAAACATAATGATCTGCCAGGATTTCTGTTATGGCCCTTTTTTCCTTGCACCCCTAGGCTATGGGCCTTCCACCTTCATGAACTAGCATTAGGGGACAGGGCTTGTATCCTAAAGGGTGTGCTTTTCAGAAACACTACAGATGCAGCAAAATTCATTTTAAGTTCCAGGAAAAATATGAATGCCAAACACCCAGCTAACCAAAATACATAATGCTACTGAGATGGTCCCCAAAGTAATAGCACAGTATTCTTGAAGATATATAGCAGTAAAACAATCATGAGAGTTTGCTTTGGAAGCTCTGTTATTATGGCCTGGAACCAAACTCCACCCTTGGAATCAATTTTCTTCTTTATTACTTTTATTTCTGTTTAAGAGTTCTTTCCAACAAGAAACAGCCTGCTCTTTGCTAGAAATCAAGGACTTCAGATCACTACCTGAATATGAGTGAACAATGTAATGTGGAGGCAAAAAGGCAAATGTTGTTTTGGGCTGCATTAATACAACTATCACATCCAAATCAAGGGAAGTACTTGTTCCCCTCTACTTAGGCTGGTTAGGCATCATCTGGAGTTCAACACCCAGTTTTGGCAGCACAGTTTAAGAAAGATACAGACAAACTGGAAAGGGTTCAGAGGAGAGCAGTAAGAGTGATCCAGGAAACAAAGTCCTGTGAGAAGGCATTGAAAGAGTTGGACATGAGAAGAGAAGACTGAGGGGAGATATGATAGCGCCCTTCAAGTACTTGAAAGGTTGTCACACAGAGGAAGGCCAGGATGTCTTCTGCATCATCCCAGAGTGTAGGTCCTCAAATAAGGGGCTCAAGTTACAAGAAGCCAGATTCTGACTGAACATTAGAAATTGCTGTTAGAGCAGTACAACAATGGAAACAATGACCTAGGGGGGTTGTAGGCTCTCCCACACTAGACGGATATGTCAGCTGGGCAGGCATCTGAGAGGGATGGTTCGACTTGGAGACCTGCACTGAGCAAGGAGTTGCACCCATGAACATCTTGCCCCTTCCAACTCTGCAATTCTGTGATGCTATGATTCTATGCCTTAAGATTAAGAAGAATGTACACCTAAAGGTATTTATGAAACTGGCATGGCTGAAGGCCTCATCTAACCCTTGACTCTTTCATGTGGCTTTCAGCCTAATTCAGAAGCCCTGATCAATTCAGATCAGTGACAAGTGTAATCTGTTCCTTCCTTGGTAGCCTACTACTCTGGGAAGGAAAAGGGAGAGAGACAAACGTGGGTAGTGGGATGAGAATTTCATCTCCATTTTCAAGTCACTCAGAAGTGTCCCATCTGCAATCCCAAATGTGCATGTAAACAGGAGATCATGTGCTCTAAAAATTCCCAAACTTAAATTTATAAAACTATGTACTTAGAAAATGAAGGTTTCTGAAAATGTGCAATATTTTTATTTTAAATATTTATTTATTTATTTATTTGTGATATTTATATGCCGTCCTATTGCAAAAGCCTCAGGATGGCTTACATAAAAGCCTCAGGATGATATATATTTGCATATGGCAAATAAGAACAGCAACAAGCTGAACCAAGCTTTGAAGTAAAGTATGGAGAATTTTGGTAAGCTCAGACATTCTTATTTCTTCCATTCTTAGATACGTATGGACCCTTTCTATGCTGGAAATAGGTTGATGTATTGAATTTGGCTGGTACAGATGGGTGGGAGTTTTGTTTCCATTCGGTTTTGATCATAACGTATCAGCATTTGTGAAATTCTTCATATTCAAAAAAATATATACTTTTCATATTCAGAAGAGAAAGCTATTAAGACAAAACCAAAATACAAATGGAATATTGACAGATTCACCCATTCCTGTCCAAAACATGGTATGAAAAAGACTTCATCTTTAAAAGAATTCACAGCATACCTTCAAGATCATACCTAGGATCTTGAAGAGAACCATTGTATTATATAAGGGACACATTTGCTGAATTACTAAAACTGGTCAGTGTTCCAATTGTTTCTTTCCCATTGCTTTGTTTATGTTCCTGTTTACTGACTGGACCTTCCCATATCACTTATTCAAAAGGAACATTATAGATAGGTTGCCAATATTCTGAAAAGGTTTCTGCCTCTGTGTGACTGCCAAGCGTGGCGAAGCTTTGCCGAAGCTTGGGGTCAAACCATGTGGGCTTGGGCAGGGGTGATCTGTGTCAGTTGCTTCTCACAAAATAGCTCCTTCGGGGGGACAGTCACCAAACTAAGGTATTAAGTGACTTTGAACTGGCCATCATAATGTGTGAGCAATGCACAGACCACCCCCCCACCCCTAAAAAAGAGTTGCATTGGTCTCAGTTTCTGACTAGCTGTTTAGTAACCAGAAAGGTAATTTCAATCTCTGAGGCCTTTCTACAAGTTTGCTTCCCAGATTGGATTAGCTTTAATAGAATCTTCCCAGCCCTGTCACGCAGTATAACATTCTGTACTGTCACAAGCAAATATATTGGTTTTCCTGAGTAAAAGGATAGTTCTAAATGTAGTGCTAGAGGGAGCTGGCACCTAAGAAAACAAAACTATACTTTAAACATGGAAATGTCTCCTGTCAAGAGAAGGTAAACCTATTCTCAGTTTCTCTCTGGGGTTAAGCAGGTCAGATTGCCAGCTTTTGATTACAAAAACTCTGCCACACTGGGCAAAATTCAGACAAACTTTTGCCTGAAAAGAATGAAGTAGCCATTCTTAAGAAGTAGAAACTGAAGACAGGGTGTTTTTCAGCATATACAGAGATATTCTCTCATTAAAAGAGGTTTAAGAAACGGATCTAAAGACAAAGCTTTGTTAAGAGTGGTTGGTCACTTTGGGAACAGAATGTGAGACCAGAAGAACATTGATGTGTGATCCAGCATGACTCTTCTTAATGCTCTTACATGCGCTTAAGGCTGCAAAAGAAGAAAGTGTGCTTTTCCTGGCATTGTGAGTGTTTCCCTAATAGTCTATTTTACCTGAAAAGATGATAATGTACAGAACTGATTAATGCCTGAATGGATTGAATGTGTACCTTGACCTTTCTTTGTTTCCAGGAACAGAAGGATCATTTCCCATGGGGAAGATGGAGAAATCTACAATGGACTCAAATGGATTTGCATTTCTAAGAATCTAAACTATGGATTCTGCGGCAGACTCACTTTTCCTGAGTCAAGCAGGTTTCACAGACTTGTGGAAAGTTTTAATTTCATACATTTTAACATTAATTTGGTGATAGATAAATATGTAAAAGAGACCAAAATACACATTCTCCCTCATAGGCTAAAGCATGAAAAACTGCATTTTTCAGGTATTCAGTGGGGGAACAGTTGTACATGTTTAAGAGTATGAATTTGCACCAACTCACATGAATGCATTTTTATAAAATCCAATCCTGTCAGTGAGCAGATGATGGAGTGAAAGCAGCTGACAATCTGTGAAGCACAGGCAAAAAAGATTTTGCAGCATCTGCATATCCCTAATTTTACAGTCTCTATTCAGCAGGTATGTGAGGTTCAGAAAGTGTCAATTATGGAGTCACTGCCCAGTTCTAACACAATCAAGTCTGTTGATTGACTACCTCAACACCTAAGGCAAGGATATGAAATCTCTAAGCCATGGACCAATTTCGATGGCATCTGTGGGAAGGATGAGACTATCAATGGCTAACAGTCACAATAACTATGTATTGTCTTCATTATCAGAGGCAGCATGCTGATGTTCATCAGATGTTGGGATGGTTTAGTTGCTAGGGAAGATAAGTGAAAGGGTTTTATTGCATTTTGTGAGTTGTGGGCTTTTCATTGGCATCTGGTTGTACACAGTATAAACAGAATGCTCAACTAGATCAGTCTTTGCTCTAATCCCGCAAGGCTCTTTTTGTGTTTGCATGATCTGATTGTTGCGCCCTTTTTCTGCTCCTTCTCCTTTTCCTTCTTTCATTGCCATTATTGCATTCTTTCCACATTCTTCTTTTAAAGACAAAGGAAATGAATCAATGCCTTCATTGCAGATCTTTTCACCATAGTTGAGTTTAGTGCACAAATGGCTTCCAAAATTCTCCACCCTATTTGTGGACAGAAAAATCAGGGGGACGATTTCACTAAATTTCTCTAGGAGCAATAGAAAAGCTTAAACATTTTCTCACAGCTAGGGCTCATCATTGGCTGGTGTGGTAGGGCTACTCTTTAAGTTTCCTTGAGTGCACAATCCTGCCACTACTAGATGGAAGCTGGACAGCCATAGGATCCAGCTCTGACTTCAGAAACCTGCTCCAAGATCAGAACTGGAACTCCAGATTCTGAGCACCTTCTCTTACACACTCACATCCACATGCCTGCAACTATGAGGTCTTAAGAGAGATGGACTGGGTACCAAGATTTAAGAAAGATGCAGATAAATTAGAAAGGGTCCAGCAGAGAGCAAGAAAAGTGAGCCAAGGTTTGGAAATGCTGCCCTATGAGGAGAGACTGAGAGAACTGAGCATGTTCAGCCTTGAGAAAAGAAGACATGATATCCCTCTATAAGTACCTCAAGGGTTGTCACAAAGAGGAAGGTCAAGATCTCTTCTTGCTGATGCCACAGTGTAGGACATGGAATAATCAATTCAAGTTGTGACAACCCAGATTCATGCTGGACATCAGGAGAAGCTTCCTCACTGTCACAGCAATATGACAGTGGAACCAGCTTCCCAGAGAGGTGGTGGGCTCTCTTGCACTAGAGACATTCAAAAAGAAACTGGACAGCCATCTAAGTGGGATGGTGTAACTTGGTATCCTGCAACAGCAGGGGGTTGGATCCCGTGGCCTTCATGGCCCCTTCCAACTCTACTCTTCTATGCTTCTGTGGCTTTTGGGGTTTGGGAAGGAAGGAGATAGTCAGAATGTACAGCAGCTCAGCCTCCTCTCCTTGTGCCCCAGGGCAAAAAACTAAGAAGACCAAAATGAAGACCAGCATCTTACAGGGCATAAAGAACAAAGGTGATGACCGCACTCATTGCACCCTCGTAGGATGCCTATAACCCTTTGTGTTTGAAGACTTGTGAGCAGCTGCATTGGATTGCCCTACCTGCTTTTGGTTTTCTGCCCTGCCAATGCTAGTGGCAGCCGTATGGTCTGTGTTGGCAGCTTTGCCCCCATTTTTCATCCCCCACAATGTCCAGACCAAGCTTTACCCTAGAGCTGGGTAAAAGAAATTTGGGGAAAATTCTGCAAAGTGGTTTTTTTTTTTCCCTGGAGGTAGCCCTAAAAAAAAGTCTCCAGCTCTAGGGTGGAGATAGCTATGCCAAATTGGTCTTCTAGTTTCCTGCCAGAAACTTTTCTTCCCCCATGAAAGAGGATTTTATTTCATTTTTCTACCTTATGTTTAATTTCATTCATTCATATTTTGAGCTTCCCTGATCACAGCAAGATGGTCAAAGCTCTGCCTGAGTTTTCGCTTTCTGTGGCACTGCTCCATTGCTCTGCAGCCTCCCAGGTTGCCTGAATTCCAGATCTGGAAAGAGCCCAGTGGGAAGAATTCTTTCATGATGGCTTCTCCTGAGTTTTAATTAAAGTGCAGGAAGTCAAAGAGAGAACAAGCAGATGGAGAGATGATTGCACAGTGAAAGATGGGACAGTCCTGCACATATCTTAACTATCTCATAAATAAGGTAACCACAAGAATCCCAAACCCAGCCTATGAGGATTTTCTTGAAATTTCTTCTGCTCTGAATTTCATTTTGAAAACAATTTCTTTTCTATTAAATTGAATGCTTAAAAGTCATTGAGGAATTTTTGGCTCAGCACTATAGTTTAATATTTTTTTAAAAGGAACCATCCTATTAAATAAGTTCCACACCCCTGGCTCCATCACCATCAGCTCTGGACCAAGTCTACCACTGGCTTTGGCTTTATCCATTGACATTCACCTCCACACAATTATTGTGTAGGGAATGTGGTCATCTATATGAAACCAAGGTCCCCTGGGTCTTCCCTAAGACCTTAACATAGATTTTCACTACTATGAGTCTGTTGGTAGCCTTTAATGTTAGGTGCTCATACCCCAAAGGGTGCAAGCAACCCCGCTTTTCACTCTGTTTATTTGTGCATGCAACACCTTAAGGAGGAGATAATCCCATTGCAGAAAATCCAGGGGAAAGCTACTTACTTAAAAGCCCTCCTTCCATCTGCCATTATTGTGTTGGTTTGGAAAGTCCCTTCCCAGGAACCTGCTCCTCCTCCTGGAAGACTTGCAGTGCCCAAGTCTACAATGGCCTCGAAGCACCTGCTCATTTTATTATTTTTCTTGCCCAGTTCTAAACCAAAATGGTGCTTATTTCCAAGTAAATGAGTTTCCTATCCTGGAGGAAGACGTGAACCCCTGTAGTCATGGAAGTGCTGTGATTTAAATAACGTGAATGTGAACTTGCTCAGAGTTTTTCTTTTTCTTTTAAAATCGGGATCAACAAAAAGTTTCTTTTTTCTCTGGTTAGGAATATAGAGGAGGTTGTGCTAAATGGAAAGGTGGGGAGGAGAAGAGAGAAAAGTTAGTTCTGTACTTCACCAGTAAAGTAATATGCACCCATAAAGTAAAAGTGGGGGGACCCATAAGACCATTCAGCCCAGGGCCCGACATAATGGAGCTGTGCCACAGGTGGTGGCCACCCAGGCAGGAGCTGCACTTGCAGGACCCTCGCTCTAATATTCCCCTGCCTGCTCCTCCAAGTACTTAACGATGTGGATGGGATTTTTCCCTTCCCACTCAATTGCCATGCAGTGGCCACTGGCAGTTTCACCTAATGAACCAGCTCACCAGCTGCCACTAAAGATTCATCATTTCAAAATTAATTGTAGTCTTCAAATGAAGTAAATGTATGTTATCCTTTTCCCTTGTTTTGGCCGGAAGCCTCTATGGCTATTCCACTGATTAAAGAGAATCACTTTGTCAGGTTTCTTTCTGTATTTTTCTAAGTATCTTAGCTTGTTTACTTCACTTGGCTTTAAGATGCTCTGCTCCCCTCTGTTCCCCTCCCCTCTCCCATCTAAATCTGGAGGTAATATTGTTATATCAGATGCAATTTTTATAAAGGAAATTTGTGAGAATACGGGAGGTCAGATATGCAGGTGTGGGACATTTCCTGTTTTCTGTGTCTATAATATTTGCCTTCTTTGTCTAGGCAAAGACTAGACCAGTTTCTCCACCCTCAACTTTCCACAGAATTTCCATAGGGTGCAAACCTATGCATTTTAGACAGAAAAAAGTCCCCTAACTCCCACTATTCCCCAGCCAGGCTGAGGAATAGTGGGAGTTATAGGATTTTTTTTCTGTCTAAACATGAGCCAGATTGTTCTGTTAAGGCATCAGTGGATGATAAAAAAACAACAGTGCTCTTTGAATTTGATCTATCTGAAAGAATGTACAAATAAAGTTTCTTTTAAAGAAGTCCTCCTGCATTCTTGATGCAATGTTAATGGACAGTTAATAATTAATGCTTCAACACACAATTTTTCCTGCAGATTGCACTCAGTATTCCTTCACTAACAGAGAAAATAAACACAGCCAGATGAATCCTTTGCAGAGTCAGGTACACTGAAGCTCATTCATTTCAGGAGACACAAGCATGCCTAATTATGTTCAATATTAAGCTGAGCGTGTGTGGATTGAAGGAAGCAGACTGCCACATTCTCAGAATAATAGTGCCTTAAAAAGAAAGATTCAAAAAACTGATCAGCTGACAAAAAAACTCCCACCTTTTTATTCTAATGAAGAAAAAGATTTTCAAAGGTGTATCTATGCCACAAACATAAATGAGTGTAGCAATAATCTTTACCAGGGAATCTGGTAGTTTGGGTTCTGGAAGCTAAGAATACTTTGCTCTCAGACACAGAATTCTCAACATGATCGCCAAACTACAGTTCCTAAGACTCTTTTCATGTAATACCTGAACAGCCACCTGCTCCCACATGACCCAGTCCACATATTAACGTCTTCCTCGAGGCACTACTTTGGGTTCCTCTCTGTTGGAGCTACATCAGGTGGTGACTACAAAGAGGATGTATTGCTGTTGTTGTAGGACTCCTCTTGTGCAATGCTTTCTCCTAGGAGGTCCACTTGGCATCACATTTGGAGCTTTTTGACATCAGAAGATGGTTTTCCAGGCTTTCCAATTACTTTTTTGACCACAAGAACATAGGAACAGCATCAAGTCAACAGTCTGTTTATCTTGCTATTGTTGACAGTAAAAATCACGAGCCTGTGGGCCAATTCTGGCCCCACTGGGGTTGTCCTGAAGGCTATGCCCCCCTCCTCTGGCCTCACCTCTTTTCCCTGGCCCTAATAATTTGTGTAGGTTTTCCTCTATTCTGAGAGGTTGAAGTGTCTCTCCGGAAGCTTAATTACTGACAGTAGGGTTTGGCTTTAAGCTGAAGCATGCTGGTAGTGTTGGCCCTATCCCTCTGGCTTTCAGCCCAGCCCAACTCTGAAATGCACTGTGAGAGCTCCTCTGAAATAGAATTTGACCCTTGGGCTTAAAGAAATTCAACACTACTGATGTACATGGACCAGAAATAGTTCTCAGGGTTTCAGACATGGGCATATCCTAGCCCTACCTGCAGGTATTGGAATTGGACCATCTGGGTGTAAAGCTTCAATTGTTTATATTGTTAGTTGAGTCATCACTTGGAAGTGGCCCTGTAAATGTTAACACTGAAAGTGGAGAATGAATCCCTCATCCTTAATCAGGAAAATAGCTTATCTGGGCCTTTTCTCTTTTGCCAGCAAAAGCCCCAATCATGTGGCTATTGTGCACTGTGGTTACATTGTTCTCAAAGAGGTTCTAAATGCAGCTGCTGAGCATTAGGAACAGCATAAAATCAGCGTTATTTCAATACCACGGGGGCTGCTGGCCTGACTGTACCATTCATTTTTTTCATTCATTTTTTTGCTGATGATGGCCTCATTTAAAACCAAAACTAACTAACTAACTAACTAATTAACTAACAAACAAAAAACCTGCTGTACTGGAGCATCGCAAACACACTTACCCCTTCATTAAGGACCCTGACATTTCTAAACTACTTCAGAAGCTTGCTTCCTAAAGAGCAAGAAACAAGGGATGCCAGGAACTAGATGGATGCCCAATGTGGTGAATCACTGAACTGCATGTGGTACCCATAACAGTCCATTGTTTTCAGGCCTTTAATGCCCAGTGCTCATTCAGTCTATCCACTGGACCTTCTTGAGCAGGAAGGCGCATAAAGGGCTTCTGACCACAGTAAGCTTTGCTTCTGCATGTTCCAGTCATCTTGGCTATTCTCTGGCCTTGTCTCTTAGCTTGCTCTCTGGTTATGGATCACTTCAGGGCCATGGATTCTATTGATACCTGCACTGCAGCCTGAGCAGCATGATTTTGCTAGGTCCAGAAGTGAGCAGCCATCCAGACAGGCCAAGTTTCACAAGCCAGCCAGCCAAGAATAGATTAGAACAGTGAAAATCCCTGAGTGGAGATTTCAAGGAGCTTTCCTTGAAGGAGATTAGGAGGATGGCTACCCAGAGAAAGGCCTTCTCTGTAGTGGCTCCCTGGTTAAGGAACATGCTTTCCAGAGAGGTTCACATGGTGCCAACACTTTATTCTTTTTGGAGCCAGGCAAAACTCTTTTTATTTTCCCAATGTTTTAAGGTCTGAGAGTGATTTTAATGTGGGGTTTTATTGTACAGTAATTAATTAGGATGCTCTGCCCCACCCTGATTATTGTAAGACCAGTAGCAGATGGGATATACACGTTTTGAATGAATGAATGAATGAATGAATGAATGAATGAATGAATGAATGAATTTTCCTAGTGGCTGAGGCTTTGTCCCTTGTACATGACTGGCCTGATTTAGCAAACACGGGCTGTGATACTGTGGGAATATCATTTTAGTTTCCTCATGGGCCAAGTCCTCATAGTCTGAGGACCGTAAAGTAGACTTCTCTGCACCTCAGGCCCAGGAGAGTGGGTCACAGGGCTCTTTATGGAGAACTGTGCCTGGGATGGCAGAAGCCTCATATGAGTGGTGGCGAACCTATGGCACACGTGCCACAGTGGGCATGCAGAGCCCTCTCTGTTGGCACCTGAGCCAAGTAGGCCCAGCAGTGCCCCAGCAGCCGAGCATCAGATAACAGTGCACAGAGGGGCCATGCACTTGCTCGGAAACAAGCAGCGGTGCCAGGCAAAGACATCATCAGCGCAACTCAGAAGCCCCAACTCGTCTGAGCTTTCACATGACCAGTCACTGCACTGCCTAGGAAATAGATAAAGGTTTTGTTGCACTGTTGGTACTTTGCAAAAACTAAGTGGGTTTTGGATTGGACTTTGGGCTCTTGGTCTCTAAAAGGTGCGCCATCACTGGGTTTGGGTTAGAAAAACGAGGTGTCGCAGCATGATTTTGATGGTTGGGATATGTTTAGAACATGCAGAAATGTTGAGCTGTGCAGAAAAAGCTACTCAAGGAAGGCTTTTTCAAAATCACCCTTTTTTCAATGAAACTTTTGCCCTATATTAGGGTCAGGAAAGTGCACCAGGGTAGGGTTAGGGTTTCGAAGATTAGGCATCCTGGCATGACTTAGATGGTTGGAATGTGATTAGAATGGGCAGAAATGTTGAGCTGTGCAGAAGCTGCTGCTCAAGGAAGGCTTTTTCAAAGTCACCTTCTTTTCAATGGAACATTTGCCCTATATTAGGGTTAGAGGAGTGCACCAGGGTAGGGATGGGGTTAGAAAAATAAGGTTTCCTGCCATGATTTTGATGGTTGGAATGTGTTTAGAATGAGCAGAAATGTTGAGTGTGCAGACAAAGCTACTCAAGGAGGGCTTTTTCAAAATCACCCTCTTTTCAATGCATCTTTACCCTATATTGGAGTTATTTATTTATTTATTTAGTAAACTTCTATGCCGCCCCATTCACCGAAGCCTCGGGGCGGCTCACAGCCGGGGAGTGCTGTGGGAGTTAGGGGAGTTAGGGGAGTGCACCAGGGTAGGGTTAGTGTTTCGAAAACTAGGTGTCCTGGCATGATTTTGATGGTTGGAATATATTTAGAATGGGCAGAAATGTTGAGCTGTGCAGAAAAAGCTGCTCAAGAAAAGCTTTTTCGAAAGCACCCTCTTTTCAATGGAACGTTTGCCCTATATTAGGGTTAGAAAAGTGCACCAGGGTAGGGCTGGAGATAGACAAACCAGGTGTCCTGCCATGATTGTGATGGTTGGGATGTGCTTAGAAGTGGCAGAAATGATGAGCTGTGCAGAAAAAGCTACTCAAGGAAGGTTTTTTTCAAAACCGTACTATTTTCAATGGATCGTTACCCTATGTTAGGGTTAGGGGTGTGCACCAGGGTAGGGTTAGGATTTTGAAAACTAGGTTTCCTGGCATTACTTTGTTGGTTGGAATGTGTTTAGAATGGGCAGAAACTATGAGCAGTGCAGAAAAAGCTACTCAAAGAGGGCTTTTTCAAAATAACCCTCTTTTCAATGGAACACTTGCCCTAAATTAGGGTTAGGGGAGTGTATAGAATGGGCAGAAATGTTGAGCTGTGCAGAAGAAGCTGCTCAAGGAAGGCTTTTTCAAAATCACCCTCTTTTCAATGGAACGTTTGCCCTATATTAGGTTGAAATTTTTTATTTAAATAAAAACATACTACAAAGGTACAAAAAGGCCCAAAAATTGCAACATTACAAAAATAGAAAGTACCCCATCCGTTATTTACATCCGTTCAAAATGCCAAATGTACACAGATTTACTAGATTCCCAGGCTTTACGCATCAAATGTACAAAAAGAACTTTGTATAGACTTTTCCTGATAGCTTCATGCCATGTGTCTGAGCAGCATGTAGGAGTGATTTACGGACATTACGTTATCGGGGCATGCGCCCCACTCAACCACGGCCATAATTTCCTCCACCTACTGGGCGGCATCCTCCCTTTTTCCTCGCGGCTCAACCAAAAAATCTTCTCTTGGACAAATTTGACTGAGCCGGCCACGTCAGCCACCTTTTGTGTCTTGATCTCTCTGTGGCGTTGGAGGGACAGCGCCAAGAGAACGTACAGATTTATCAGCCTAATTGTGGACCACGGTACAGTCCAGTACGACTTGGGAGCCGTGGTCTCTCTCCACCGCCGCTTCCTGGGCACCCTCCTCCTGGGTCCCTTCAATGGAGGAGTGGGTTCTGTGCCAGACACGACCGATTCCCAGTCCTGGGAGCCCAGGTGTTAGGGGAGTGCACCAGGTAGGGATAGGGGTTCAAAAATGATGTGTGCTGGCATGATTTTGATGGTTGAATGTGTTCAGAATGGGCAGAAATGATCAGCTGTGAAGAAAAAGCTATTCAAAGAAGGCTTTTTCAAAATTGTCTCTGTCAATGGTATTTTACCCTTATAATTGGGTTAGTGGTGTGCAGCAGCGTAGGGTTAGGCTAGTGGTGATGAAGCTATGGCAAATGTGCCACAGCAGGCATGCAGAGCCCTCTCTGTTGGCATATATACCATTTCGCTTCAGCTTCTCCCCAGCAGCCCAGCATTGGATTACAGCACACATAGGGGCCATGCACATGGTCGGGAAAAAAGTAGCGGTGCCAGGCAATGACATCACGGGCCGTGACTCATTAACCGCAACTCTACCAAGCTTTCGCATGGCCATTCAGTGTGCTGCCAAGGACTCACACACACACACATGTATAACTTGGACTGGCCGTGTAGTGTTTTTTCTAAACTAAAACCTCACTTTTCAGGTTTTATTGTATTGTTGGCACTTTCCGATAAATAAGTGGTTTTGGGTTGCAGTGTGAGCACTTGGTCTCTAAAGGGTTCGCCATCACTGCTCCATATCCTGCTATTGTCCCTAAAGCACCAACTCTGGCGTTTCCCATTTTGGTGACAAAGGATCCTGATCCTAGTGCAGGACAGGACCTGACCTCCAGCCTACTTGACACTGTGGTCCAGATCTTGCTCTTTGGCCCTGCCTTCTGACTGACTTATGCTAGACTACTTCCTTTGGCCCATCCCTGACAGGAGAGCCAAAGATTTACTGACAAGTCTTTTCCTGAATCCCAGTGTAAGATTTCTCCTCCAGGATACTCCATTTCAGGCCACGGCATCTACTCACACACTTCATTAGCTCAGTTACTTGGGGATGGCAATGAGCTAAACAAACTACTCTTTTCTATTATGGAAAATATCTTCAGTAGATAAATGCATAATAACCCACATCCATTATTTCCCTACTGTGTTGTCCATTCAAGAAGAACAAATTTAGATTACATTTGTCTCGAATGTACTATTTAATGTAGTCTGATCATGTTATTTATTCAAATATATACCCTCCACCCAATCCCATGGTGTCACAGAGGTATAACATCAATTGAAAGGATAAGCAATGCTTTTATGCTAAAAATGTACCCATATCTAAAAATACTCTAAGGCTTATTTCCATATATTTGAGGGAAGCCTCACATTACCAGCAAACACTGCCAAGATTTTGACAGACTGGAGCATTTCGTTTGGTCTGGGCACACTGGATGTTGCAAGTTTCAGTATGAGGCTGCCTTTTACCAAATGGTCCATTTAGCCTTGGTATAACTGGATTTCCCCCACTATAGGGTTCCTGAATTCCAGTTTAAGTAGAGTCCAGTTCATGAACTCATGAGGGCTTGTGGATAGCGGGTCAGGGGCATGCTTCCTAGCCCTGTCTCCTCTCTCTCCAGCCACACTGGCCCTGCTCGTTTCACTCCAGCCCCTACCATGTTGAATCACAAGGTCTGAAGGGAAGTTCTATTCATGCTTCTCTTTCCTTGTACATGAGCACCACTCCCTGCATAATTGCCAACTCTACATTCCTGCTGGGTGAGGGGGTCCATGCTGACATGCCCAGATATGTCAAGAATATTGTGATGGGTAGGAAAGTTACACCCTCTGCTTAGCCACTCCCTCGAGCCATGAATCGTCCCCTGGGGACCAAGAAAAGAGAAACATCCATTGATGCCAACAGAGCCTTCCCCTTTTCTTTGGGCCTTGCATTGGACTGAATTACCTTTTGATTAGTAGCACAGGATTTGTTTATTTATTTATTTGAAGTTTTTATATGCCATCCCAATACTAAAAGTCTCTGGAAACCTCCATCTCAAAGCTTTTTAGCCTATCTCTGTGTTTTGTTTGTTGACTTGTTTGTTTTAAGAATGGCAAAACTGGGCTTATGGAGAAACAGCTCTTGGAATTCTCTACGTTCTTTGCAGGCAGAGAAACTTTGGGGACAATTTCACCAAATTTCTGCCAGGTCTCCCAACTCTCTCTGGGGGAGTGTTCACCATTAGCAGTAGCAGCTTCTCTGTTTTTTATTCTCAGAGCCAGGTTCAACAGCAACGGTCTTGGCAACCTGACCTCTATTCTCTGCCTCCATGAAGCCCCAACCCAGAGTTCTTTTAGGGCATCATGTATGTTTATGCACATGAGTGTGGTTATGGAGGGTGGGGGGGGAAACATGGGCCAGAATACTTGCAAAAATCTTGCAAAGTGGGCTAGTTTTTCTAGGATAAATGTGTAAGAAAAAGAAAAATGCCTGCAATTTTCTCAGAAGGATATCTTCTGAGCTCTAGGCAAAAACTCCCAGAGAGGAGAAGTAATCCTTGGAACCATGGACCCTGGGAGCACCAGGGCTCTTGTGCCTCGCTAATTAATGTGCTGCATTTGCAAGCCATCCCCAATTCTCTCCAAAAGGAGTCAGCTCCATTAATCAGCTGAGCCCTGCATGGGTCTCCTCTAATGCTACTCTTTGTGCCAAAGAGAATGAATCATGAAAACACAAATTAGTGGCAATATTCTTTGCTCCCCCTCCTCGTCATCTCAAACATTCTTCTCCCTAATGTGCTAATGGAAGCAGCAGTACTAGCAACAAACTCTTTCTGGGTGCTTCTCCTAGCGGCCTGGTTTTTTTCCTTCCTTCCTTCCTTCTTTTGTGATTCTCCTTACATTGCTCTTTGGATGAGCTCCAAGGTGTGGGTTTTGTTCAGTTTCTTGCCAACCTAATTGCAACATGCAATGAGCAGGTCCTGTTTGCTTTGTTCACTTGTTTAAATAAAAGGGACAACTTGAGGAATCCCATCTGTGGATTTGAGCAGTATTATAATCTACACTGATACAAGTTTGATCGGGCTACTGTGTTGCTCTAAGACTGCAACCCTAAACACACTCTTTGAGATGAAGTCCTATTCAGCCCAATGGGACCTCTGAGGAAACATGGCTGTCATTCTGCCCTTAGAGAACTGAAGCTGGATTTCTCATTCACCAGAGGGAAAAAGGATGCCCTAAGGTATTTTCAGAGCTGAGGAAAGATGCAATTTTATTTACCACCAGTGTGGGTCACTGTTAGAAATCTAGAGTGGGGTTATTTTTGCCCCTAGAACACCCATCGACAGGAATTACCAGGAGGGGAGAGTTCTTAAAATCTTGGTTTGCTGTCCTCTAGTTAAAAGTATTATTTGCTGTCTGGTTGACTGCAGGCTAAACACGAGTCAGCAGTGTGACGCGGTGGTCAAGAGGGCGAACGCCACCCTTGGTTGCATAGCCAGAAGTGCGGCTTCTAGATCAAGAGAGGTATTACTACCACTCTACACGACTCTGGTGCGCCCGCAACTGGAGTATTGTGTTCAGTTTTGGGCCCCTCATTACAGAAAGGATATAGCCAGGTTGGAGTCAGTGCAGTGCAGAGCCACAAGGTTGGTGGCTGGTTTGCAGGGGATGCCGTATGAGGCGAGACTGAGGGAACTGGGTCTCTTCAGCCTGGAGAAGAGGAGACTCAGAGGGAATATGTTGGTGACATACAGGTATGTGAGGGGATGTCACATGGAGATGGGTAGAGACCTGTTCTCCCCTGCAGAGGAAGGCAGGACGCGCTCCAACGGAGCAAAGCTCAGGGAGCCAAGGTTCCATTTGGATGCCAGGAAGCACTTCCTGACAGTCAGGACCCCGAGGGTGTGGAATGGGCTTCCACGAGAGGTCGTTGAGGCCCCATCAGTGCGGGTGTTCAAGGATAGGCTGGACGTCCACATGGTGGGCATGTCGTGAGTGGAGCCAGCTGGTGCCGGGGGTCAGACTACATGGCCCGGGAGGCCCCTTCTGACTCTCTCTGTTTCTATGTTTCTATGTATTCTCAAATATTTGCCCAGTTAAAGATAAAGGGGCAAAAAGGGGAAGGGCGGGGACCTTGAGCGTATACATCAATAACTAGCACCTGGACAGCAGTCCTAGTGGTCACAATCTTTCTCACAAGGCTGTCATGCATATTGCATTTTGATCGAAAATTTAACCATTCTTTCAGAATTTGCATGTGGCCGTGTGTGTCTGCTTGTGCAAACGTGGCTCTTCTGGTTTTGGGGAGGAGGGGCAGTGTAGAAGTGGCCACCCTGCTCCTGCAAGTGGCCACCCTACTCCTACCCATGCTGCTACTGGGAGAACAATGCGTGCTTAACTATCATCCATTCAAAGCATTGATACGCCACTCTTCAGTCCTCAGATTCACAGAGTGGCTTACAATGATTAACCACCAATGGTCCCTGCTCTCAATCTCACAGCCTCAAAAGGCACAAGTCACATGCAAAAGGTTTGGGAGGGAGAAAGAAGCATTTAAAATTGTACCTTTGAATGTGTTGTCTTACTGGTTTTTCTCATTGGCTTTATTGCTACTTCTGTTTTTGATTTTATTTATTTATTTGATTATATGAAACCACATCCAATAGCCCCAAATGGGACTCTCTGAAAGGTGATTCATTTTGTTTTTGTGTCACTCTGGAAACTTTGGCTATAAACTGAAAGAATCATCAACACCAGCACCAATGCCACCAGAACCTCATTAGATGCCTCCAGGATCAGTAGGAATAGACCGGCTTGCCCTTCTGGGCTGCCCTTGCCTTCTCTCGCCTGTTCCTCTCTTCTTTCTTTCCTTCTGCAGTTCCTCTTCCTTTGAGTTTAGACTTAATCTGTCTCCTCCCCCATCCCCTCAGGGAAAGAGGCTTCCTCCAAAACCCTTCTGTTCACCTTTGCATGCTTTTGGAAGGCAGCCAGCAAACCGACAAAGACTCCCCCACCCAAGCAAAATAAAATCCACAGCTGCAATGCAGGAGGTCCTTGAATATGCTATGCCTCACCCAAGGCATATTGTGCCTCCGCATCGGGAGAGGGGTAGAGCTAGCAACATGAAGCGAGCAAGGAAATGAGCAAACAGATTCAAGAGCCAAGCCGTAGTAACTGGCAGCTTCTTCCTATGAATATGCATTAGCTGCCAAGTTATCAGTTTGTACTTAACAAATGGGGCAGATTTGTTGCTCTCTGCCACACATAAAATATGGATTCCCTTATTACAGCAGAGCAGGACTGCGACACAGTTCCGCGGTTCATAAGCAGTCTGTAAAATTGTACATAAAGGGATTTCATCTCTGTTGCCACCCGTTTAAAGTATGGAAGGACAGCAATAAAAAAAGAAAAGGGTGTCTCAGAGCGGTGATTGGTACCAGCCCTACCCACTGCTGGCCTCAGCCTTCCCCAACATCCACAAGCTGCTCCCAAAGGGAGCAGCCTGCCAGAGATTAGGCTACTCCTTTGCAATATCGGGGATGAGAAATGAAAGGTAAAGCATGGGGAATGTGGTTGTGGGGAAGGACAGAACAGCAACTGAAGCAATGCACAAGGCTGACTAAAGGGATATACATTTCCCCTAATTCTGCTGCCTCCATTTCCCTGGCGGCAACATTGGCTCCAGAAAGGGAAGTGGATTGTCACAGTACAACTCCAAAGAGACTTGGCTGCTATTGCTAAGGGAAGGGAGGCAGGCAGCGGCAACTGCTGTTGAGTAGGGACAGATAAGAACCTTTCTTCAGGTCACAAAACTCACAAATATGTGGGCCTTTTAGGAGAAATATTTGCACATTTTTGAAAAGTGTGTTTTTTTCATAAGAACACACCTTTACACTTTAAGGAATGAGGGGAGAAGGCTAGTTTGGGTGCACACTCTAAAATGCATCAATTTCTCCTCTGCTTTTTCAGGAAGGTGAATGTGGAAAGCTGAGCTTTGAGGAGGAATGTAAAGACCTTCTGTGAGCTTGAGCACTACATGTTCATCTTGGAGGGGAGTTGGTAGGAAGGGCAAGGCTCAAGTCTAGCCAGAGCCAAATTTGGAAAGTTTGGGTTGCATTCACACTGAGGTGGAGGTGTCTGAATTTGAGGAGATCATATTCCAAACCCGCTGCATTGCATGACTGTGCTCCACAAGGTGACCTTTCCTCCTATCCTGGTTCCCTTCTCCCCACCATCCTGCTTCATTCACCAAGTAGACATGAAAACAGGCCTTGTGCAAAAAAGAATGCTTAAATTTAACAACGATTATGAAGCGGAAATTAAGAGGATAAATTCTACTGGTTTGTCTATTAGGTTTTTAGGAATATGAGTTGTATTTCCATTCTTGTAGGAATGAGGCTCAAGGGCTTGTAGGTTGTTATTTAATATATTCTACAGTGTGGGTCTTTTTGTGTTTTTGCAGTCATGGACTATATGAACGTATGGAATAAATAGTCACTGGTACACAGTATTCAGTGGAGGGTTGTTTGGTCTGTGTGTGTGCGTGCACGCACACACTTTGGCCACCTGCACGTTCCTATTTCTGATATTGAACACCAAGGCACAAGGGCTTTTAAAACAATATCCAATTTCTTTTTATTCTGTTCCAATAAGGTGTAATGCATTTTCCCCTTCCAGTCTGTTTACATTTAGAACAATGCATTGGCACAGTCTTTTCAAGATTGTGCTCAAGCTTGATTAGCAATCTTTCCGAGAAACATGATCAGAGTTTACAAGTTATCGACAAAACTTAAAGAACCATTTGGATTTCCTCAAGAACATTTGACGTTGCATCTCTGGGGCTGCCTGGTAAGCAATATCCAGAAATCGAAGCAGCCAAGTTCTCTTTGATTTCAGATGTGACATGCATAGCTAGTACCCAGTAATTGTAGCTGTTTCCCATTGCTTTATTGCTTAAATTCTCTTTGGTTTTCTGGCCTGTTCTCCTATTTCACGTTCCGTTTCATGCTTGGGCTGACAGGCAGAAATCCACCTGGCAGCATTCCAAGGGCTGTCAGCTTGGTTGAATCGGCAGGGCCTGTATCAAATCAATTCAGGCAGGAAACAAGATTCCAGGTAAGACTTGTGGTTTCAGAGATCAATGTCCAAGTTAAGGAAGATGTTTTCTGGCAAGGTAAATATTAAGCAGGCATAGCCCAGCATTGAGAAAGGGAGAGTGGCAATTCAGTTGGTGCAGCTTCCCCCTTTCTTAGGTTTCAAATTAGAGATACGTGAATCAGCAAAATTTAAATTCACTGAAATTCTGTGAAATTCTCTGAATTCTGTCCTAAAGCTCATTTCAATTTGTGTCTAAATCAGTTTATGACCTCTCTCTGTCTCTGTCTCTCTCCTCCATCCCCCACTCCTTTTTTAAACAGGGTCCATATACATTTTCATATTTTGTGTATTTTTTTCAAATGTACACACCAGATGTGTGTTTTTAGAAATTTATATTTTCTTCTGCCTTCAATTAAAGTGTGTGTGTGCAAATGTTTCCAAAGTATGCATTATTTTCATGCACAATTTTTGGGGAGCCTCCAAAACTAAATGCTCAGAAACGTATGAATGAGTGTTGTGATGCAAAATCTGGCCCTCTGGCATTTGTGACCTTCCTTTTGTGCTCTTAGAAAGTGAGCCACCTCTCCCTCCAAGTCCTTGAACTCTCATGGAACAAAGGTTGTATCATGTGCAGCACAAACAAAGACTGCTGCATGCAACATGGAAGACAGATGCCAATTGTGCAGGGTTTGCATGGAGTTTGATTCTTGGTGTGTTATATGAATGCTGGGCACACTTACAAGGAACTTGGACTCACAGCTGCAAAAACGTGGACTGGAGTCCAGGGAGTCTAGCCCGGGAAATCTGATGGATTCCCACCCTGAAATGGATTCTTCACATGTCCTTGACATTAACTTCAGATTGCTCAATCTGGATGGTATGAATGGGAAAATCCCAATAAAATACAAACTGAAATTAATTTATCATACAGTTCTACTCATCTGTGGCTGTCTCTGTGGATGGAGTTATACATTAAAATAAACCCCGTGGTGCCACCAAAAATTAGCACCCATGTGTAGAATTATACTCTCTTCTCCATGACATGCAGTGCAGCTTATCATCCATCTTGGCCATCATTTATCTGTATCTTTTCCATTCCACATCACGAGCTGCTACTGGTGAAGAAACATTCAGTGCAGAATTTGAGATAAGGTAGACTATGGGCATGACCACATCTGCTTCTGGACAGTTTCTCAAGTTCATGCTGGGTAGAAACATAGTCCTACTGTAGTTCTTGGATGAAAGTTGAAAAATCACTGTGAACTATGAAAAGCTCAGAACAGGAAAATGAAGTAATGGAGGTGCTCCCAAGTTCATATCTTAATTAGCTTAGTTTTTCTGAGCTTTCTTGGAAAGTTATTCTAGATAACTCCAGGGTTTGAGTGTGCATGCACTTAGAATTCCTCCTCCTCCTATGCTGCCCCAATAGCCCATAACTCTCTGGGCAGCTTACAATAAAGCAGATTTAATAGAAATTCAATTACAAATTACAATACTATAATCAAAATAAAAATACAAACTACAATATCATTTACAAAAGAAATGCAGGAACCAAAACAGGAATACGTAATACAATAGTATAATCCATAATATAAAGCAACAATAAAATGCATCTATAATCTCCCTGCTCTGCAAAAAACAAAACCCAGTGCCCAAACCAGCACAGCTGGCTGAAAAAGTGCAGCCAGTGCAGCCCCACCTTGGTGTCACCTCTGCATGTGGTTACAGCAAGGGTGGCAACCGTTCCTCTTCCTTCCTCTTCCTGGTGGTAGCACTCTCACTACCAGCAACGAGCCTGGGCCCCCTATGACAAGCTATGGGATGGCAGAAACTGCACCACTTTGTAGAGGGTGCAAATGTAAGCCCAAACAGGCTCCAAACAGGTACTGAAGGGTTCCCTTTGGCATCCGCCCAAGGCAGCTGCCCTTAGTGGCTTCTGCAAAAAAAGGGGGACCCAGCATCCAAGCCTCCTCCCAGAAGGAAGTCCTGGTGCAGTGCAACTCCTGGCCCCTGGCCAGCACCTCCCTGCCCCCCAACTCCCCTGCAGCATCAATACTTGTCCCACCAGTGGTGGTGCCAGCTGTGGTCGAGGTAGACAACATGCAAGGGAGGGCGCAGCTCCCCTGGCACTGGTCTGCAGTGGACGGTGGAAAGTTTGCACGTTTGGAGGAGATGCCTATCATCCTGCCAGCCTGCCTGCTTACTTTTCTATCACTTCTCTATGCCAACGAATAACTAAGTTCTCTGAACAGTTTACAGTAGCAGTTAAATATGAAACTGCAAATATCCACTATTAAACAACTCTCATCCTTGTAATGGAAGTGCAGTGTGGGGAATACATATCTTACTGCCTTCATCACAGAGGCCTGGGCAAGCATTCTTGGGAACACACAGAGATGCAGGGATTGATGGGAATTCTCATTTCCCTTGGGGTGTTTTAGTTTACAGTGGTTGGCTGGCTTCTTCCCAAGGGTAAATGTTCTTGGGAAAGGGCAGGCTGATATTTGGAGCAGCAGCTGGCAAAGGATTGGCTGGCAGTAAGACCCTTCTGGGACCAGTTCAAGTGGCATAAAATGCTCCTGAAATTCATGTGCCTCACTACTGATTCTATAGCCAGTTATGCCTTCTGGAGTCATTCTCTGGCTCATTGCCAATATGCTGATTTACACTTCCAAAGAGTTAGTCTGAAGTGCTTGCTGCTTTGAGTTTTACCTTGAAGCTATTGATGAATGCACACTATATTTAATTTGAGGATTAAAGTTGCAGAGCAGTGTTGACATGCTCAGGTTTTTCTACCTGATAAGAACAAATGTGTTTGTTTATTAAGTGGGCAAGCAAGATGTATGATGTCCTTAGCCAGTCATTTCCCTGCTTTAAAATGTGTAGCGTCTGCAAATGACAACTTTTTAACAAATGTAACTTCCTTTAATTACAACCATTTTTCTTCAGAGATAGTTGGTGTAGAGAACTGCATTCTGGTGCAAAGGAAGAAGAAACTGTCATGAATTAGAAGGTGGGGAAAGTGATCTTTGAAAATGCTTCTTGATGATAAAGTTTCTTATAGTTTAGGGTAGACCTTACTGCAAACAGAAGAGGAAATTTTAAGGGAAAGTTTGCATTTTTTTAGTTGCCAACCTGGGTTTGGTAGTTTTCTTCATTAAGAGATCTGGAATCAGTGCCTCTTCTTGTTTTTGGATTATTTCTGTATTTTTTTTTTAATGAGAACAAGGTTTCCAAGACAGGTACAAATGGTGAAGGAGATCAGAAAAGAGAAAGGTAGGAAATTAAGGTAGTTGGCTGCCTTTGTCTAAAGTTAAGTTTCAGAGTCTTGCCAATCCTTGGGGAAAAATAGTGAAGTCTGGAAGCTGAGATATTCCATGTTTGATGTTTGTCCCAGGAGTAGTTATTTTATGTCCAGAAATGTATTAAAGGGCCCTGAAATTTCCAGGGCTTCCAACCAACATAAGGGGTGGTGTGAATGCTCAGAACTTGATGATTCAACAACGATCTTGCAAGGAGATGAACCCCTTCCCTGAGCCCTACTCATGAGGAAGAAGTCAGACACCCCCAGTGCCCTGATTCAGGTCCGTGTTGATATGCCAGGAAGGCAATAGAGACAGCTACAAAGCTGCTCATTTTACCTTCTTTTACTACCTGTGGATCCTTTTCTAGGCAGCTTCTCTGAAATCTGGAACACAGTGGCTGGGTTCAGACAACACAACAGGCCATGGTGGTTTTTAAAAAATTGTTGGTCTGCCCTTGTTGTCTGAACTCATTCATGGTATTTCACAATGGCAAGTTTGGTTTTTAAAAACCACAGGAACAACGGTTTTCATACAACTGTGGTCTGAACCCAGCATCATGCTTTCCATGCTCCTCGCATGCAAGTACCACAGAGTCCTCTGGAGAGTGTGGTGATTGCAGGAGCCACTCCAGGCATCCAGTCTCTATGCCTGGACCGATGAGGAAGAGGCAGGTGATATAGGCAGGGAGTGATGCACCTTAGGACTGAATTTCAGGTGCAGGGATTGATGGGATACATGCCAAAATTGGGAGGAGTGAGAAATCACTGGATTGTCTGCAGGTAGATCATGGGAAAAAGCTGTGATCCATAGTGACTGCACAGGCTTGCATGCCATGTTGTGTTGTCTGAACCCAACCACTGATACTTGATCCACAGGTTGGTTTCCAGGAGTTCCTGATATGGCAGGATTTGAGGCCACACAATCCCAATGGGAAGGGACCTTATGGAGTTTCAAGTGATCAGCCTTACATTCTTCAGCAGCTAACAGCTATACTCACATGTTTTCTAAACCATTTTTTAAAGAAGCAATCTAGAAAAACTTAAGAACACCTGAATGTAAGGAAACTCAACAGCACTTAGTGCAAGAGCTTTAATCTATTTGTTTCTAAAGTGAGAATGGCTGTGTACAGCAAAATGCTGCACAAAAAAGAATGTTGATGCAGTCATGCATATAATTACAATAATAGCTGGTAGCCATGTATTTTGTATTTTATACCTCTAAGTATCACCCTGGCACCTTGCCTAATGTATGTTATTGTCCTGGAAGGGTGCACAGAACAGTGTGGAGCAAAAGTGATCTTCCCAGGGGTACGTGTGAGCTGAAAGCACTTGGCCTATCTCAAGTTGATGGCCTGGGTGTTCTCTAGCACAGGAGTGAACAAAAATAGATCTCCTGTTGTTGTGAACGTCACATTTCAGCATTCCTGACCATTGGCCATCCTGGTGGCTTATGGCTAGGAATGCTGATGAATATGATTGAGTGGATCAAAATCCAGTGCATTTATCCAGTTTGGATCCCCAAATTTTGACCTGTCAATCCAGCACTGGTGCCATAAGGAGATCTTTAGGTGCCTTTGCATATGGAGGAAATTACAAAAGCAATAACTAATATGGAAACAGGGAAATCACCTGACCTGAGCAGATTTCGAATTCAGTGGTATAAAGTATTTTGTGAGATTCTTTTAGTCCCTAAGCTTCATTATGATATAAGTTTAACTATGAATGGGATTCTTTTTCATGAACACTTAATAAGGCTTATATTACTTGCTATTTTCAGACCCAGTAGAGATCGTACTTACTGTGCTAATTACTGGCCTATTTCACTGATTAATGCTGATATTAAAATATTAACTGCAAATTTGGCTGATAGAGTACAACAAGTTATTACAACATGTATCCAACTGGATCAGGTGGGGTTCATTAAAAACAGGCAGAAGGTGAACTGATTGTTGATCTGCTTGGTTTTTGGTCTGATTGAAGTAAATATAGTTGGGAAAGATACAGCTGCTATTTTATTTTTGGATGTAGACAAGGTCTTTGTTAAAGCATGCTAGTTAACTGGTAATTCAAACTTTGCTCTGAGTTTTTATTACTTATTTATTGCCCCCTAGAGATAAAGCTCAAAAGATTGAAAAATTTGTGTAGGTTGATTAAGGAGATCTCATGAGACATATTTAGACAAGGTGAGTGTATGGCATACAGTAAATACACTTAAAATGAATGTAATAGCTCTAAGTGTTTATATTTTATATATTATCCTGTTTATATTGTACATATGTTTACATGTGGTAGAAGCACAGATAATATGCATACCACAAGTGAGAAAAGGCAGCACAAAGTCCAGAAAATCACCAGCATGGTTCACGAGTAGTTCCAAGGAAGTCATTAGGAGGAAAAATGCTTCCTTCAAAAAATGGAAGTTGTGTCCAAAGAAAAGAATAGAAGGGGCCAGTGGATCGCCCGAGGGAGATGGAAGCAGGCTCCCATTTTCATTTCTCACTTGTGACCAGAATGTACCCATTTTTTTTCTGGCTTAAAAAGCAACATACAGATGGGGGTCCACTTGAAAAGCCACAGAGGAAAAAACAAAACAAAAACCTGACTCAGCTTCCTTTTGGCTCATGATTCAGTGAGGTGCCAAGTCCAGTGACTGCAAACAGGTCAAGTTTCTTAGTGACACCCGTCCTTTCCTATGGGAGTTGAAGCCCAAAACATCTGGAGATAGATCTTCTGTCCATCCCTGCACTAACCTAACTGAATTACTAGAAGTTGCCCTCCAAGGACTAAGGTAGCAATAGGAACTCTTGATGTATTCAAACTTCTTCCTGACTGTCAAGGCATCATCTTGATGAAGCATCCTATGAGGGTCACTTTAAATTGGGTGGTCTAACCTGGCAGGAAATACAGTCTAATCCTAAAACATTTTCACCAAAAGATAGACCAGTGGGTTACTGCATAGCTCTCAGAGGTCTCTTTTTGTTCTGGATGGCTTTCAGAAGCATGGCATTTGTGATGCTTAGCTAGTCAGACTAAACTTATTCAAGAAGTCAGTGGTCCCAGAAAGACTATGCCCATTCCAGAAACCACACTATTTTCTTGATTCTCTTGATTTTCTCTGATTCTAACATGAATACATCCAAATACATTGCTTCCATGGTCTCTCAGATTGTAACCTACAACCATCTTTGAATTCAGGCTCTGCATAAGCATGCTTTACCGGACTTTACGTGTACATATGCCTGCTGTATTGACCCAAGAGTTCTACCATGCTTTCCTAGACCCACTTCCTAGGACTAAAGCCTTCATCTTATTGTTTCTGGCAAAGCTTTCCTATTTGAGTACTATGAAGCCCCCAGTGCTGCACTTGATTATATCAATTAGACCCACTTGAGGGCTCATTAGTTGTCCTAATGGCTATTGGAGGGAAGTTCAGCTCCCTGTGCAGTTCCATAGCCATATTCATGGGGCTATGGACTTCCGTGGTTTGCCCTCCTGGACCCATGAGGTTGACCATGTCTTGCAGCATAAAGTTGCAGGGTTTTTGCTCACTATTTGTCCCTTCCTGCGGCCAGCCTGGGAGAAAATTGTGCAGACGCTTTTCAGGGTCTCAAGCCAGGGTCGAACAGGGTCTCCTGGCTAGTTTCTCTTGACTTTCATCCTTTCCCACCAAACTTTCCTCACTCCTTGCCTCTTTCAGCATTTATGGGTTTCTATGGGTTAGCCAAGAGTAGAAAAATTTTGAGAAATCTGCCATGGATTCAAATGAGTCCAGATTTCTAGGAATCCAACCTGTGGATTCCTCAATGGACCAGCTTTCTCTGAGTCACATAAATTCCATGGACTTGCAAACCAATTTTTTCACTTTTTGAGAGGATTTGTCCTAACTCGCATTAACAAAGTAGATTAGCACATTAGAGCAAATGGTTAAAAAATATGTAAACATGGAGAGAGATTTTGCCTAGGGACAGATTCTGAATAAGTCCACATTGTCCTGTTTTATTCTGCTGTAACTTTTGGATTGTTGGACATGGATTTTTCTTAAAGTAAGAACTTCTATGAAGCCAATATGTCGTAACTATAACAGAAGATTTTGCATTAGTCTGTGCTAGACTGGGTGCTCCTTGCAGTTATTATCCATGTAACACTGCATCACTCTTCAGTGATGAGATCACTGGAATTCCTCAAAGATAAATTCTGACAACCTGAGTACACTGACGGAAGGTCAAGTGCTACACCTACAAGAAAAGATGTAACAGAGGTGAAAGGTGGAAACTGTGTGTTTAACCGAAACGTTCTTGCTAGGGCATGAGCACATGAAGGTGAGAAAGGAAGCAGGAAAGAGCTAATCCAGCTGTATTGGCAGCCTTCTCATCCTCAGCAAGGGAGGCCTTGAAACAGCTGTGTACTTCTGCGAAACCTTCCACTAGACTTACAGCTCCAGTTATCAGCCAAGCACTGCTGCCTACAAATGAAAAATCCATGAGAGGCAAAGGGAGGAAAAGTTAATGTAATATTAAAACTAGAAATATCCATTCTGTCAAATGGAAATGCCCTGCTGTTTGATCCCATTTACTGGCGTAAGGCTTTATATCAAGGCATCTTGGGTTTTTAAATTACACGTCAGATGTAATTTTGCAGTGTGAACATGAAATGCAAGGCTGTCCTTTTAAGGGAAGAAAGTAACAGCTCAGCTCCATGTGTTTGACTTGACTAATAGTAAGCCTTCATGCATGACGGACACCAATTTGGCCAGTGGCCACCCAAGTGGGAATGTGGCAGTGGACAGTTTCTATGGGGGGTTCATATCAATGGCCAACTTGTCTTATCTTGTCTGGCTTCTTCTCTTCGGATGCTGTTACTTTCCTGTTGATGGCAGCAGAGGAAAGGAACATGATTTGGGTGCACCTCTGCTCTGTAGCAAGGAGAGTTTGGGTGGAGTTGTGGTCAAGTGCACATGGGCAGGTACATGGATAGCAGCAATGTGAGAGGCAACTATGGTGCACACTCAGGATTCTTAGGCATGGCAGAATAACTAAATTCGTACAGGAGAAACACACTCAGCCACTCCTGAACAACATAAGACCAAGTTACTTGAAATATGGCTTTCCCCTGTGGACCCATAAGGCAACTATGACCCGCAGATGATCTTGTCATCCATGCACATCCTTCCAAGTCCCAACTGGCAGCAATATGACTGGGGGTCTCTCTCTGTGGTGACACTTTCCTTGGATTCACCTCCCATCTGCCACACTACTGACACTGATGATCAGACACTTAAAATGGTGAGTAAAAACCTACTTGCCTACCTTGGCTTTTCCAGGTCATTATCTTGTCTAAAAATTCTTGTGCTTTCATATTGAGGTATTGTTTTATCAATTGTTGTAAACAACTTTGGGTTTTTAATAGGAAACCATAAACAAATAAATGAACAAATGAACAATTGTTACACTGTTGCTCATGCACGTTTTGTCTGAATCTCACTGAGTTGCATGACACTGAAGGATAGACCAAGGAAATGTTTCTTTAAGCAGTGCATAGTCAAAATTCACTACTGTTATATCTGGGGATAGTTGTCAGCTTAGTATTTTTAATGTGTGATAAGACAAATCCAAGGAGGATAAGGTCTCTACTCACCATAGCTACAGATGCCTCCAGTATCAGAGGTAACACCAGCATTTCAATACCAGTTGCTGGAAAACATGCGTGGAAGGGTGTTATTGCATTCCTAATGTATTTATTAGATTTATATCCTGCCTTTTTCTTTTTTAAAAGAACTCTAAGTGGCTTACATCATTCTCCTCCTGCTGCTCTCCTTCTTATCCCCACAACAGTGACCCTGTAAGGTAGGTTGGGCTGAGAGCCTGTGACTGGCCCAAAGTCACCCAGTTGGCTCCATGGCTGAGCAGAGACTAGAACCCCAATTGCCTGAGTCCCAATCCCATGCTCTTGAACACTGCACCACAGTGGCTCTCAGAGCTTCTCCACAGGCATCTGGTTGTCTGCTGTGGAAAAAGAGGCCTAGAGAGGCCTTTGATCTGATCCAGCAGGGTTCTTCTTAAGTTCTTAACTTATTGTCAGGAATGAAACTGCCTGTACCCAGAGATCACCTACTGAGAAACTTCTCCAGTTGCCTCATCTTCAGTTTTTGAACAAATGACTTCCATAAATGGATCCTTTTCTATGACGGCATCCTAATTTCACAACCCCTTTCTCCCAACACATAGAAGAAATGTTGGCAGCAAGCTTGATACCTTTTAGATACACAGTGAAAAGTGTTTTGTTTACTACGGCATCCTTCATGAGCATCCAGATATGTTAGAATGTCCAACATCCCTAGCCAGAATGGCCAAAGACCATGGGAACTGTAGTTCAACACACCTGAAGAACACCATGTCCAGGAAGATTGTACTGAAGCCTTTGGAAAGGTTTAACTGTTAACAGCTCTTGTTCTTTAATTTTTAGTACCGTAGTCATTGAATGTGCATCTCTTTTATCAGTTAATTTCATTTTATTCTTAGTTTTGTAATGGTTTTATATATTCTGTGAGCTGTCTAGAGTGGAGCAGTAGGAATCCTTTCTAAATAAATGTCAGTTCGATTCCAGACTTGCCCTGAGTTTAACTATTGTGAAATCATCTTTAATACAACTGGTTTTTGTTGGTTGCATTGCAGCAGAAAAGACAGAAAAAGCATTCACCTTTAAGGACTGACATTTTGGTCAGAACTCCAGGAAGCGGTGAATCATAAAAGAAGCAAAGTGAGGGGCACTGTAAGGTTTTTGTGGTGTATACTTTTTAACAATCAGGCCCTCACGGACCCCCAGCTATTTTTTTATTTCCTATGCTTTTGTAAATGTTTACTACAACTTGGAGTGGACAGAAGGTAGATCTCCCGATGTTTTGCACTTCAGCTCCTAAAAATATCTGCTAGCATGGTCAACTTTTAGGAATGCTAGGAGCTGAGATCCAAAACATTTAGAGATCTAATTTCAGCCTATTCCTGCTATTTACAGTTCCTTAGAAGGAGTCCTTGAGTTAGCTTTGGCTGCTGTCTTCCATCTTCCTCAGTCCCTTGAGATTTGGTTAGTTGCTGGCAGTGTGATAAAGTCTGTCTGTTGGGATGTGAGGGTGAAAACTGGAGAAATCTGAGTTCAGGGTTCTTGGAGAAATCCACAAGAAACTCTAATCTTTATTTCTTTCATGTATTGCATGTTTATACATCCAAAACTGTCTGGGTAGTTCACAAAGATTAATTGGATTTAATACAATTTATTTATTTATTTGGTTGGTTGGTTGGTTGGTTTCTAACCCATCCCATTAGCCACATTGCTCCCTGGGTGGGTGGCAACAATAAAACAAATCAATAAAATAATAAAAACATGGCCACTTAACCAAACTAGTAATTTCATAAAAGACATACCCCTTTGTTAAAATGCCAATAAAAACTAGTTAACAATTTAAACACCATCAAAATAGAAAGGTCTTTGCCTGGTGCCAAAAAGAGTAAACAGAGGGCACCAGGCAAACCTCTCTGGGGAGCTCATTCCAGAGTCAGGGTGCCACTGCAGAAAAGGCCCTTCTTGATGTTGCCACCCTCCGTATTTCCTGAGGAGGGGGCTCCTTCAGAAGGGCCTCAGGTGCAGATCTAAGGTGTTGGGTTGGTGTATATGGGAAGAGGTGCTCCTTTAGATATCTGGCCCCAAGCCCTTTAGGGCTTTAAGCACTAGTGTAAGCACCTTAAATCGGGGCTGAATCTCAACTGGAAGCCAGTGAAGATGGTAGAGGACTGGCTTTATATGATTGCATCTGCCTGTCCTCGTTAGCAGTCTAGCTACCCTATTCTGGGCCAGTTGAAGTTCCCAGACCATCTTCAAGGGAAGCCCCACATAAAACGCATTGCAATAGTTCAGGTGAGAGGTTACTAGTGTGTGAATAACTGTTGCCAGTTATCCATATGCATAGCAGAATGTACTTTGCCCTTATCCCCTTTGCCCTCACCCTTCACTGGAATACAGCCTGTGAGAGCTTTTCTGAAGTTGATTTGGTACATGGACTGAAATATTTTCCCCACCCCTGACCTAGCCCAGGATCATGCAATTCAGGGAACTGTCACCCATGGGAACATGGCATGGGCATTGTCACACCTCCCAAGTGGACAGTGGTTACAGTGTAGGACTGGAACTTAGGGAACTGGGGTTCATGTGTCCACTTGGCCTAAAGCTCAGTTGGTGACTTAAGGCCAGTCACAAACTCTCGTGTATTTTTGTGAGGGGGTGTTATATAAGGATTATGTAAACTGCCTTGGGTTTGTTGCAGGAAATAAAGATGGAATAACCATGTACCAAGATAGAAGGCAGCAGGCAGGTAACAGGTGGGCAGGTTTCTTTCATGCTGCTGAAAAATACGCAGCTTTTTTTGGATGCTCAGTCAACGTGAAGGTTCACTCTCCCACCCACAGCAAGTCCTCACTATGTCCAATGCATTGGCCGTATAGGAGATCCCACAATCTCTACAAAGGAGCCTAGGTGGATGCAGCATCAGCAGGCTGTAGCTTCGCCTCCACCTTGCTAATGCTTTACAAGAAGCACAGTCAATGCATTTAAGGCAGCAATGCTTCTTCTCTTTTATTATTTAAATGAGCCATCTCTGCTTTAAGGGAGATGATTTCCAACAACTCTCCCACCAGATGTGGAAATGAAAGGAAGGATAAAATCTAATTTGCCAGCCTTACGTGGAGGAAGAGTATCCTCCTAATGCCACGACAGTGCGGCTTCCTTCTGTGCACGCCCGGCTGCAGACTTTAATTAACTTCCCTGGCTGAGCAGAGCTGTTGCTAATGAAGCAGCTAATTCTGAGAGCAGGGGGCATGTGCTATCCATTTAGTGCATTCATGTGATTCCAGACCCCATAAGTCACCAGATTTTCCCGTGAGTTAGTCCTCTTTGATGATTATTAAGATTTAAAGCATAATTACTTCCTTTCACACCTAGGTCTGTCCATTCTGTGATCAAGTGCACTCCTCATCCCTTAGTCTCCATCTGGTTCTAATGCATTGCAGGGCACAAAAGCTGCAGTTCAGGAGTTACCAGAATCAAGTGTAATGTGGAAAGTGGCAGGAGGCAGTGGAAGAAAGCATGTGGCACCTGAGCTCTGGTTCCTAAAATAGATCTCTCTCTCTCTCTCTCTCTCCTTTTCCCTTTCATGAATCTTGACTAAAAAACTGGAAGTCTGACACAGTTCAGTGGAAACTTCACTACCTATTGGTGTCTTCAAAATCTGGTTGGGAACGAAGAAGGCTCCTTCCCCATTCAACTCATCAACCAGACAGAAGATAACAGAATTGCCTCCAGACATCATTGCATTCCTCATTAACTTTACAAAAATCTCAGCTTGTGATGAGATCAGACCCTAGGAGTATCTACTCCAGTACCTGCTTCCATTGGAGCCAACCAGATACCTGCAAGAAGCCCACAAACAGGACAGGAGTGGAGAAGTGCTCCTGCTCACTTTCCTGAGCAACTGGCATTGAGAGGCACGCTGTCTCCAATATTATTAGATTCCTTCCATTTGTGTTTCTCAGATTGCCTGGCTTCTTTCATTCTGCCATCTTCTGATAGACAGATTATTTTTAAAGTATGAAAAATGTCATTCCACTGGTGCAGGTACTCATTAACAAGAATGCAGTTTCATACAAACAATACAGAACAACTTTCTGGATTCCAGTCCAGTTTGGAATCAGTGTATTACAGTCATAGAAAGTATCCTAGCCTTCCGCTGGATACCCATAATCCTTTGTGTTCAGAGGGCTATGGGCAGCCACACTGAATGCCAGCCAATATGCTTGGAGAATATCTCTGACCTCTAACCTTCACCTCATCTCCAAATAAAGAGAAAAACCAATGCTTTTAGATTTGGGTCACCTGTCAGCTTGTCCCCTCACTTGGGAAAGAGAGGATGAAGTTTGCTGGGCAGCACCAACACAGTCTAGGTGGGGTTGGTGCCATCTTTCAGTGTCTCCTGTAAGTTGCAGCCCTCTCCCTGATACTGCGTGACAATCCTGTTCAATGCCAGCATGCCGCAAGGCCCCATTGCAGTTCCCCAGAAGTGGATGTGGGAGGACTCAGCAGCTGCCTGGATCAGTGACAGGCGTTATGGCACCCAATGCCCAGTATGGAGACCATTCCAGCCATGATGCCTGCCAAGATGTTTTAGCTCTGTGACTTGGTATATTTTCTTGGTGATAGTTGGGATTGCTTGTAAACAGGGTTCTGTGCATGCTTAAAGCCGTGTGTTCAAAGACATTATGTACTATGATTGGGTTCAGAACCCACCTCTTCCTAGCACTCGGACGCATTTATTTATTTATTTATTTGTTTGTTTGTTTATTTATGTGTTTACTTCATTTTTATACCTCCCAATAGCTGAAGCTCTCTGGGATGACTAATGGTCAGGTGACTTATCTTTTGCCATCTCTCCTGAAAAAGCCATTTTGTGGTGGTGCCGACAACTGTTTATTAAAATGTGCCCACACCCCCAAACAATTGCTTATTCCTGCCTAGGTCCGCTATAAAGCACCAGGGGTGAGTGTGAGGCAGCTCTTGAGCAAGTGCAATGTGCTTACTTCCTCTCAACTCCAGAAGCAGCAAAACCAGGGCATGTATTGTAGAGGAAACACACCCTTGGCTGCAATGGGGGTGAGGCCAACTTTCCACAACATGGTTGCAGGACATGATGTATTGGACTGTGGGAATGATGGGAAGTATAGTACAATTCATCTGGAGGATACCAAGCTGCAGAAAACATATTAAAAAAGGAAAGTTCTCTGTCTCCTACAAACCATTGACCAAAGAGATGGGGACTGGAAATGAAGAGTATGGTTTAGTTTAGCTTGGTTTTGCAACCTAACACTGTTTGCAAAGGACAGAAACTTCAGTGCTTACAATCTGAGCACATCTTCCATGCAGCTTGACTAGGAAAGGACTGCTAAAAGTTCAGGGTGGTCTCCCGAAACCTGGTGCTCTCCAGATGTTTGGGAGTGCAGCTCTCATCATCTCTTCCAACTAGCAAGGCATGTTGGGTGAGAGGCTTTGTCCCTCAGGACATACGAATGCCACCAGGTTGGGGAAAGCTGGTCTACACACAGCATGCTTCTCTCATTTATGGCTGCAAGGAGCAGGGGTGACTTGCCCTGGGGTTTCCAAAAGCATCTTTTCCTCCAGCAGGGATGAGTGAGAACTTCACTGAATTAAGGACTTTGGAGTTTTGGTGGGGATTTTTGTTTGTTTTCAGATTTACCCAAGACACCACCTCAGAACCAAAGACAGAAAAAGATGTGATTTGTGGTTGGAAATCCATACATTTCCAGATTAACCGTGTGTTCCGTAAAAGAAAAAAAAGCATTTGAAAATGCAGACATTTGAAAATGCTCAAACCCCACTGTATATATTTCTAAAATGCACGTGAAATGTTTCAGTCAATGGGGAATGCACCCATTTGAAAAAAATACACAGAACAATCCTTACAGGTTTTTTACCATATCGCACTGCTCAAATGATCTCAGCCAGAACTGCAATGGAATAGACTTGGAGTTGAGAAAATGAGGATGTCTGCCAAGTGAACTGGCCACTCCTAACAATTCATCTTCTTCAGTGCTCATATCATCATCATCATCATCATCATCATCATCTCAGTGTCTTGCTTTCTGTCCCATCACATTCTGAAACCTTTTGACTTCAGATGCCATCTTGTGCTGCTGTACCCAAATTGTTCAAAAAGAATTTGCAAACAGAGAAACTGTAATGTGTGTGTGCTTACAAAGCAATCCTTCCTTCCTTGCACTTCTCTCCAGATTGTTTGTTGTCTGAAGCATTTCCCTTTAGGCGCCTGCCTGCCTGACAAAAAACTGAAAGGACTAGACATGTGTTTAGAGAAGAACAAAAGCTCCTGAACACCCCAAAGGAGCACTGCTTCCCAGGGTGACATCCTGTCTAAGAGTCACAATGAATCCTCTGAACCCCTGAGCTGATACATCCTCTGAAGCTTCGGAATCAAGGAAGGCCTTTCTAAACCCCAAGTCCTTCCTGAACCTGGCTTGATTTGACACACTCAGCCACAGGGCTCTTTGTGCTCACCAGGAGAAGACAGTTCAAAAAGATGAGTCTGTCGCTTACTGGGACATTCATTGCATAGAGTGCAGCCAGGCAACCAGTGGTATTTATGGCTTCTATACATTGCAAAGGGCTTTGGCTACAAAGCAGTGCTCAACTGTTAGCAACCTGATGCTCTGACCCAGCGAACGTAAATGTACAGCTGTCTGTGATGTTCTGCCTATGAAAGAGAAGAGATCTTAACAAGACTCCTACCTTCCAGACAACCAAAGCCCCCGGTGGTAGGTTGTCCTCTTACAAATCAGCCACAAAGAGGAAAAACGGGATATCAATTTGCACAAAACGTGCATTTGCTGGTTTATAGGCATATATGCAAATTTAGAAATAATTATTATAATTTCAATTAAAATATGCTTTTCCCAACACTGGGGAAAATTGTGATCAGCTGAACTGTGTGCCTGTCTGCTCCTGTGTTAACTGTTCATGGCCATAATACTTTGGATACTTTAGCTACCCTTCTCCAACCATGGACCTTCCAGACATGTTTGGACTGCAACACCCAGAATTTCTAGACAATGGCCTTGCTAGATGGGAATTCTGGGAGTTGTGGTCCAAGTGCCTGTGAAAGTCATCAGACTGGGGAATCCTGCTTTAGACCAAAATTCACCAGGCAGCCCTTCAAGGGGAGGATATCTTCAAATAGAGTTCTATCCTCTGTGAAAGGAAACACATGGCTTGTGTACACTCAACTGTTCAATGGAAACCAGAGTAAACTGACGCATATCAAGGCAAACAATCCCAGCTTCAGGTATAAACTGACAGGATACAAGCTAGTGGTAACTGGCCAAAACTGGAATGTTAGAGTTGTCAAGAACAGCTCAACAAAAGTGTCAACATGGTGTGCAGCTGTTGTGAAAAAAGCAATCTCTGTAGCAGCATAATTAGGAAAATATTAATATAAATTTCAAAATATATTTCAAAATTAAAATTTCAAAAAAAATGCCCAAATCTTACCACCCTATGGTATAACCATACTTGGAATAATGGGTACAGTTCTGGTCATAGCACCTAACAAAGGATATTGTAAAGTTAGAAAAAGGGCAGAAAAGTGCAACTAAAAGATCAAGGGGTTGGAGCAGCTCCCACATAAGGAAAGCTTACAAAAACTAGGATTGGTTAGCTTAGGCAAAAGGAGACATGATGTAGGCCTACAAAATGATGCCTGGTGCAGAGAAATCAAAGATGGAGATGTCTTTTTTTCCTCTCATAACATGAGAATCTGGGGTCATTGCATAAAGTGGATTGGTGGAAGATTTGGAAGAGATAAAAGGAAATACTTCTTCACACTGTGCATAGTTACACTATGCCATTCACTTCCACAAGATATAGTGATAGCCACCAGTTGGACAACTTTATAAACAAATCCATGGAGGAGAAGGCTGTCAATGGCTACTAGGCCTGACAGTCAAACACTACCTCCAGTATTACTGCCGGCAGGCAACAACCCTCTGATAGTCCCCACTTACTGGGAAGCATGAACTGGAGCATGTGGTAGTGCTCATGGCCTGCTTTTGGGTTCTGTGTGTATCTGTTTGACCATCATCTGAAAAAAAGAAAAGAAAAGAAAAGAAAAGAAAAGAAAAGAAAAGAAAAGAAAAGACAGCCATTTTGAAAAAGAGATGATCATGTGGCTTTCAGCATGACAACAAGTTTTCCAAAGAAGTAAGAACTTTAGTGAGGCTCCTTTCTGGGACTGGAATAAAAGGTACGTAAACCAGGAAGGCACTTGCAATCAAACTTAATCTGAATAACAAAGTTCATTTGATAGCCATCCAAGCCCTGTGCATTTACAACCATTATGAATATAGCAGAATCAGCTTAGGAACTACCTAATTGTTATGTTGTCCAACAACACAAGGAACAACCAGCACTTTCAAATGTGCCCAGAAATGAAGCAGACGTGACCCAGAGAAGTCCTTTCCCAAACAAGTGATTGATCCAGTACTAATCATCTGCTCAGGTTTTGATCACAACTTTCTGCGAATGGGAACCATAATTTCATGGTATTGACAGGTTATATTTAAACCATGCAGCAACCTTGTCTGTGGAATATTCTATACTTGCATAATAAAATCAACTTAACTCTCTCCTGGAAAATTTAATTACCCAGTATGTTTAACATTTGAGCATTTTATAACACAACAGAGATACTGCTGGACTGAACGTGATGTTTATTTTGTCAAAGAAACCAAACTTTTCAAATGTTTTTTTAAGGTGAAACAAAAAAGCAATAGTGCTGAAAAATTGTATTTGTGTATTTCTATTGCTAATGTGTATTTCTTGTCAAGCTGAAGTATTTTTTGGCAGGGGAAGGGTTGCTTTGTTTTGCTTTCATTTTTTAAGTTCATAATGAGCTCTTGCCTCTGTCAAAAATCATGTGATTCATGTTTGGAATCAGACTGCATAGTAATAGATGATAATTCTCCCACAGGTGATTTTACATAGAAGACCTCCAAACTCAGAGGCTGCCGAATATTGAATGCTCTCCTGTGCTGTTTCCAGCAGGGTGGAAGGAGGAATGGAGGCAGTTTTTACCTCTGCATCCTCCTTTCTCCCATTTTTCTGTAGGGAGACCTCTGATTCTATCCAGCAGAGGCTAGAGATGCATGAGAAATTTGGCTCTAATTAAATACAGTATTGCTCACTGTGTACCTGGTCCTCACCTTCCAGGCCAAGCCTCTGGTAGATTGCCTTTGGTGGATCCAGAGGCAATCTACAGTGGAACTCTGTACACCTGGGACAGCATGAAGCTCTGGGAAAAGAATTTTCAGCCTAAGGAAAATACAGGCACAACGATTCATTACACACCTATTTCTTCCTGATGGATTGGGTTGATTGCGAATGCAGTGGCATTATTCCAAGGAAAAATGTTGCTACCACCATTGTCATAATTTAATCTAAAAATCCTATACACACCATTAATCGTGCTCCTGGCCACAGGTGTGTGATAGATCATCTTAATCTAGTTCTGTATTGTCAAAGTGATATTAAGAAGACTTTAAAAATATTTTCAGGAGCAAGCATAATTTCCCAGCTGTTTCTTGAGAAACAAATTGTATTTCTGTAACTACACAGTACTGCAATGTTCTTCAAGCATTTCACTTCTTGTTGAGATTTCTGGGCTGGGGATGTTGTTTGAAAAGCTCTAAATAAAACGTTTCCCCCTCTCTGTGTTTTTTTCTGGAATATTTACATGTTGTAGTCAGGAATGATGTTCCATGTTGGATCCAGTTGTCTGAGGGCTTGTGGATAAGTCACCCTCAAGGGGCTCTTTGCCACAGTGATGCTACCTTCTCATCACCATTGTTACCTGCTGCAATGGTTCCCCGTCCTGTTCCTCATCACTGGTACCATTTGCCTGCTGGATGCGTGGAAAGGCATGGAGCAGTAGTCTGCCACATGTGCTGGCCCTCCATCAACACTGTCAGAGGGCCAGAGCAAGAAGCAGATCACAATGGTGAAGAAGAGGAACAAGTTCAGGAGACTCTTGCAGTTGGGTTCCTGCTGAACTGGGTCCTTGGCAGGTGTCCAGCCATGCCTGTTCTTGCAATAGCCTTGACAGGGTGTGAGTTTTCAGGAGAGTCTGCTGAATGAGAGCAAGGGGTCATCTTGTCCACCATCCAAGATGGCTACTCCCAATTCACTGCCCACTTTGGATCCTGCAAAAGTTGGCAGTGGGAGAGTGGTCCACTTTAGCTCCACTTTGCCAGTTGTCATCTGACCAGCCAAATGGATTGAAGGGGAGGGGATGGATCTTACCGTTTCAGAATCGGGGAGAGGGTAACATTCTTGGTCCTGGATTTTTAATTATTATTGTTTAAATATGTGTGTCCCGCTACCACTTTTTTGACTGTTGAAATTTGTCAGCTTCACTGATGAATTTGTTGGCTCAGTAGTGCTTGCAACAGCGCTCTCACTGCTGCACCTCTTTCTTACTGGACAGGAAGTTATATAATAAAATACCAGGAAGCAGAGAAGGGAAGGTGCCTCCCCCATGCCTTATGGATGAGCCCCCTCTCCACCCGACTTAATCATGTTGAGATCAGTTCATCACCTCTCTTCCTTGTTGCTTTGGGATTTCATCCACAAAGAGTCCCTCTCCAATTGACCAAACACACACTGATCGATTGATTTGATTTGTATCCTACTTGCCACCCCCACCCCCAAAAATGGCACTCAACCATGGATAAATAACAACCTTACTAAAACTGCTACACACTACACACCTGTATCAATTAAAAATGCAACAGCAGAACAAAATCAGCATTTGGCCCAACAGTGGGCTTAGATGCCCAATGTCTGCTTGAATATGAAGGTCATTGCCTGCTGGCAGCCAGAGAGCAGAAAAAGAACCAGTCCAGCATCTCCTGGAAGCAGTTCTACAGCCCGGGAGTGGCCTCCCTGAAGGTCCTCTCTTGTGGCGCCACCAAATGCACCTCTGAAGGTAGTGGTGCCAGAGTAGCTGGGCCATTTGGGAGAAGGTGGCTTTTCAGGAAGCCTGGTCTCAAGCCATGTAGGACTTCATAGGGTATAATCAGCACTTTGTATTTTGCCCAGAAAGACACCAGAATCCAGTGAGGGGGTGATGTACAATCCACAGCTGGCTCTAGTCAACTGTTTGGCTGCAGCATTTTGGAATACCCAAAGTTTCCAAACAATTTCCAAAGGCAGCCCCATGTCAAGCACATTACAGTAGTCCAGATGGGATGCAACCAAGGCATGGGTGACAGTGGCCAGGAGTGGATTGGGAGGGACAGAAAAACAAGGAGTGTTCAAGATTATTGGATTTCTTCACATTTTGTTTTTCTGCTTGTCTCATGCCCAATTCCTGTTTGGGTTTGCAGTTGCTACTTTGTTGTCACAGGTGGGAAAATTGCAAATTGCACAAGTCAAGCAGCAGCTGAACATGAAATTTGCACAAATATCCCCAAATCTGGGCAACTGATTCATACAACTGTCCTCCATGAAGTGGGGCTTTCTGTTAGCAGGGAGACTTTTGTGCAAGTCAAGAAGTTTTTCTTTATCTGTGTTTTTAGGAAAATTTGAGTACAAAATCAGATGGGAATGGTTGCATAAATCAAATGTGAGTACATGTTTGAGACATGTACATGAGACAATTTGCCAGTATTTTCAGTGGACATTGGCTCAAACAGGGCATGTCTTACGAGCAAAACCAAGATTCTCTTACAAGCACTAAGCTCAGTTGCCAAACCTGGACAATATAAAGTGAAAAGCAACCAGCTCATTCTGGTTTCCCACAATAGTTCATCAGTAGTTGCTAAAAGGAAGCCCCCAACAAGTTATTATGACAATAGCTCTCACACAGTATTGCCCATAGCATCCTGCATTGATCTTGCAAAACCAGCAATATTTATCTCAGAAAACAATCCTCATGAAGATTCTTACACATTTGTATACACATTTTCCTCCAATTTACACATTTTATATGCACTTTTCCTAGTAGGCACACTGCTTAACAAGTGTGTTCCCTCAAAAGAATGCATTTTCTGCATGACACAAAACTCACATATTCAGTCTACCACATATTATAGTGCTTTGACCCTAAACCAGGAGTTTTCATGGCATCCGGTGCTTTTCACAACTTGGGACTGCCTGTTATCAAGTTAAAAGGCTCCCGGACTCCCCACACCAAACTAGGACTTTTTCCTTCTGCTTCTCAGTCTTGTCATGGTATATGCGCATAACCTTAAGCACAATAGTTTCATAACACTTGATTTTTGAACTTTCCATTCGGTTGGGTTTTCAGCATATGGATGCTGGAATTGCCATTATGAATAAGTACATGAAGATTTATTTTCCTAAGTGCATAAGGGTTTTGCAAGTTTGATGGTAATTTCTCTCTAGTGCAAACATTTAGTCAGAGACTCCAGAAATGTTTCAGTATATGTATATCTCTAAGGAGATTTAAATGAGCTAAGTAGATGGGTCATACATATATTCTTTTGTCAAAGTCAGACTGCATAGCTAAATGTATCCCAAAATTCTTCTTTGCCTACCATTTTACCAGTGCTCTTGAGAAAAGTCTATAAAAGACTAATAAATTGTACTGAAAAGCAGCCTTTTTTATTTTAAGGCTGTGCAGGGATTTATTGTAAGCACACTGGGGCTTCTTTCTCCCTCAGCCCCTTCAACAATTTCTGGCATTGTATCAAACTCTGTTCTTGAAGGGTTTGGGAGGTGTCCTACTATGCAATGTGTATTGGACCACTATTAAACAATGTGGATTGGGAACCTCTGTTGTTCATATAGGCCATAAAGTGTGTTCCTCTGGGTCAGTTCAAACCGGATGTGAGGTTCTGAGGCAGCACCAAGGCTTCCTTTTCAGGCCAGGGACCAGAGTAGCAGCTCTGGTGGTTGTCGGACAAGGCCCACTGTCAATTGCAGCCAGCTGGTATGTTACGAGCACCCCCTGGGAGCCCTGAGAGGAGAGCTGTATAAGAACCAGCTCTTGCCTTAGTAACAACAGTCTTTGGTGTTGTTGAAGTGCTCTGTGCCCTGTGGAACCTGTTTCTGGAAACTGCCTGTTGCCTTGTTCCTGCCTCTGCTTCTGGACCATGCCTGGCTTTACCTGCTGCACCTTCTGCTCCAGTCCCAGGTATATTCATCTCCTCGGCTTGTCTCTCTGGCTTTCGACTCCTGACTGGCATTGACTATTCTGCTCTATTCGGAGTGACTTGCCTTGTCCTTCTGTCCTGCCCTCTGGACTGCGATTCAGAGGGGGTCTTGCAGTGTACAGGTTGTCTAAGTCCTAGTGCTGTGACCTGATACCCAGCCACCCATTCCCTGGACACTGACACCTGCGCTGAAATCACTGGAGACCTTGGAATGAGAAAGTGCCAGTGAAGAGACAGTGGCACTGCTGTCCCTTCACCAGATTTCTCCGCTATGGCCCCTGTAAGAAGCTGTAATGAGAAAAAGCGAATCCTCAGCCTCAGGCTTGCTGAAGTTCTCCAGATGTCAAGGTTCTTCCAACTTCAGTCGATATCATTGGCATTTTGATTTGTTTTTACTTTTTGCATGAAAACCCAGGAATATTTTCATGTATATTTTCCCAAATATATGTAACACTTGTGTGCAATGTTGAGATGTATGCATTAGTCTCCTGTTGGTTAAAGCAAAGTTGTGCGCATTTTTCAAAAGTACACATTTTTTCTTTCACAGTTTCTGAATGTATTACTGTCAAATGCTTTTTTCCCCCTTTTGAGCAACAGTCAACAAATTATACAGTAAACTTATTATTACATGGAAAAGTACAGACTTCATGTAAAGATTGTGCACCAGTCTCAGTTTGGTCCAAAAGGTGCAGATTGGATAAATCCAGATCAAAAACAAAGTGAAATGACTTCCTTATATGCATAAGATTCTCTAATGAAGATGCCCAGCAGTGTCCCTTTTGACATGCACTTTTCAGAGTATCTGGTATCCATGCTAAAGGCTCAGAGACCCTGGAAAAGTGTTTTTGTTGGGATCCTGACACTTGGGACACTGTCGTGGCAGCACTGAAAGCATCTGAAAGAGAGGGCCTGGCTCAGTTGAAACTCAAAGCTGAATGATTGCTTTGGGGAGGCATGTTGTTATGCCATAGGGCAATTGGGTATTGTGAGCTAGACAAGTGCATATGAGCCAGATCATTAAAAGTTGGCCATTGAAGGCACAATGGCATAGCAGCTCAGTGAAACTGCATGTACTTTCCCAGGCAGAATTACAGAATAGCCCTGTCCAGAATTGTTAATCAGGCTAGAGCAGAGGTCTAGCAGATGTCGATGTGGATGTTGCTGGACAATGTCGTTGCTGATTCTTGACGATCCTTCACAGTCCTTCATGTGATGTGTGGGTGTTTGCATGACTGCATAAGGCATGCAGTTCCGGTTGTTATGATGGAACACAGAGCCCATCCAGTCTACCCCTAACTCTATCCCTAATCCTGACCCTTGGCCATGCTCTCGGCAGCTGTCAACAATGCCTGGGGGGGCAGCGGTGCACAACATTTGTATTCCTAAGGACTACATGTGATGCTGGCTGGGACTTAAGGCCACAGGCTCTCACATGCATGTGCTCACATATGGATGGGTGAATGGGTGCTGTTCAAGCTCTGCAAGATTCTCCAACAGCTACTCATTTCTCATCAATTTGCACTCACTTTTGCACTAAGTGCTCTTTTTGCAGGAGTGAGAAAGTTGTGCAAAACAAGCAGCCATCAAATGTGAAAGTTGCAGCAAAAAATTTGAACATTGGTGCTATTCAGAACCAGAAGTGCCAGTATTCTTTGTTACCCTCTTTCCCCCTCTCTGGTTAAAGAGTAAGTGGCCACCCTAACTCAGATATAGATTTGCAGTTTATGTCCCTTCCCCAGCATTATTCTGCACATGATTTTGGTTAGTGGAACTTGGGATCCTCGTAAAAGAACAAACAAACGAGTTGATCCCAAAAGCTTGAACTCTGCCCACCTCAGCTATGCAGGGTTGTGGTATCCAATTTCCAGCAGAATTTATTTTAGCATCCCTTGGGCTGCTAGAAAGAGAATAAAATATGCAGCCTCCTCCCACAACATCAACAAGCAGCACAGTGATTTAACTTCACTCCCTTTTCTATTATTAAAATGATTTAACGAAATTATGCATAAAATGCATAGATCACATCATACAGCCTACAAATATGGGGCCTTTATGAGGAATATAAATGTTAACCAGTATTAATGAAAATCATTTTTCAAACCAAAGTGTAATTATTAGGAAGGGTCTCTGGCCAATTTAATTTGCTCACATTCAGAATTTAACCATAACTTAACAAAACACAGAGAGACAGCATGCTGCCAGGCAGCCTGACCCTCCCTCTGCCTTTTTACTACCAGGACAACCACAGCTTTTAGATTCAGGTTGCAAAATTTTATCTCTTTCTGATGCCACAAACCATGTAGCCATATTACAGCAAACGTCTTAAACAGATCATAATCATTCATTATCCAAACTGTGTGTGAATTCCAGTCTGCTTTATTCCACAGCAAGATCAAGAAGCTGTGCTGGGAACAATTGACAGATGTTGATCATTCAGAAGAAAATCTTATCTTGCCTGAAAAGAACACCAGTGACTTGGGGAAAGGTCACCATGTTGGTGTGACTTCTTGCATCCAGGAAATTCAGAAGACAGTGGGTGCAACCTTTCTCAATGCCCACTTTTGAATGTTGAGGACAATCCTGGAATCAGATTAGTTTGTCTACTTATTTAATGCATTTCAGTTCATTCCTTCATGAAAAAAGGTTCCCACAGCTAGCATACATATTTATTCATTTATTTTTCCATTTTTAGAAATATTTCTGTACAACTTGTGATTTGCAGAAAACCCAAAAACTTTACAGTGTTGCTTAAAACAAACAATGCAATAAAAGCACAATGACTGGAGAAAGAAGGAGGGAGAGCAAACAGTAAAAATTAAGCTTGTAGTCCTTAATGCAGTTCCAGAATTTCCAAGCCAACTGGAGTCCCATTTAGGCCATACTGGATTTCCCAGGGGTAACACATCACCATGTCTTTTCTGCTTCCCCACTGCATCTCCAAACCATTTTGTGGTTTCCCAGCTTTTGTGTGTGCCTTCTTTCTAAAATGTTGCCTCTCCCAAGATTTAGTAACATAAGGTGAAACCCTGAGCAAGTTTATGCAGAAAAATACCTACCATTCCCACTATGACATGGAGCAGGAACACCCCCTTAAGTTAGCCTAAAGTATGCTGATAGTTCATGTATTTTGCTCCACCTTTTTGCCCTGGGTCAACCCCCTTTTGCCCTGACTACCATTGGACTGTGAGTTTCTCCTAAATGGAATTCAGACCTTGGGCTGAAAGTGGTTTGACACATAACTGTGTCTCCAAAATCTTCACCCTATTGTGGTGCAAAGAAATTGGGTGAATAATTTAGTGAACTTCTCCAACAATTTTTCCCAGGCACACCCTTTTCCTAGGGGGTGTATGCTGTTTTGCACCGCCACTGCAAGTGGAAACAGTGTAAGCTGTGTGGGAATCCTGAGCCCAATTTTTCAACCTCTACAATGCCCCATACCCAGCATTCCCAATATTATCAGGAAATGGAAGGCAGGCACCGCATCCCCAAAGCATGGAGAAAATACAGAAAAGATCCTGCAAAGTGGCTTTTTGGGGGGGGGGGGGTAATCATAGCACTTTTTCTGAGAAAAATATCCTCTGCGACATCTTTGGCTCTGCTCTGGTTGTGATGCTTCAGGGCTCTGCTCTTTCCCTGGAGTCCTCCAAGCTTTACCTTGCTGAGGGCTCAGTGGGTTTATTCTGCCTCTCACACAGGTGCTTAAAATACCACCTGGAAGCTCTGAAGCAGGTGTGAACAACGGAGTTCAGCTAGTGCTGTAATGAAACCTCACCTCCACTTTTCTGAAAGTTTCTTTCCTCAGGAAGAGTCTCTCACTTTGTCTCCCCTTCCCGCAGTCTCATTGTCAGGTCATCTAAAATTGCTTCAGAGTGTCTTTTGGTGCGCAAGGTAGCATAGATGATTCCTCCCTGATTTTGTGCTCAAACAACCTTGTGGAACAGATTAAGGAGAGAGAGAGTAACTGGCTCAAGGTTAACCAGTGGGCTTCATGGCTACAGGAGGAATTGAGCTGCCCCATTCACTCCTAGTCTACCCATCTAAGTACTATGTTTATGCTGGCTAAGGGTGCAATCCTAAGTATGCTCAGACACACACACACTCCTACAACTCCCAGCATGGCTGAGACATGATGGGAACTGTAGGACATGTATGGATTGTGCCCTAAATTGGTCTTGTAAAAACTGGCCAAGTGAGGACCAATATGGAAAACCAAGCAAGTGTACATAATTGCTTCCATATTACTGTCTCTAGGATTGACTGTTTCTGAGTTCTGTTTGAATTATGGATGGACAACTCTGCCAGTTTTGCTTTCTCTCACATTTCATGTTTTACAATGTAGAGTTATTTTCATTTTATGTATAAAAAAATGTTCCTTTTCATAAGTTCTTGTCAAAAATCAACCAAACTTCTCATATCTCTGCACTGACCAAACTCAACAGATACAATAGGGCTATGTTATACTTACATGCTGTTATTATAGGTGACTAGCCTGCTAGAAGAGGAAAAAAGAGGTGGCAACCCTGGTTCAGGGTCACAGACAAATTTGCATCCAAGAAGACTGAAAACAAGATTTTGAAGTCATAAGTACTCAAAACACTCCAACTAGCTGGATGAATTTGTCCATTTGCTGTTTTCCATATTCATTTTTAAAAGCCATGTTTTTAAAATTTCAGTTATGAAGAAGATTGCCAATTCAGTGAGGATTTTGTTTGGTCCTTCCTTTGTTATACAAAATTTAGGATCTCTAATCAATACTAGCACCTGCTTTTTGAAGAAGCAGAGCTTAATGTAGTCTTCAACAGATTCACTGGTTTAATTCTGCAGATTTATCCTTGAGTTGGGTTAAGCCAAACAAATACTTGGTGTTTACTGGAAGTATGAACTGATCAAAACTTTCCTAGTAGTTTATTTGCCTTAATAAAAACACTGGCACTACTTGCATTGCGGGGTCATTTTTTGACCCCAATAGAAAGTGCCTCAGGTAAGAAAAATGCTGAATTTGAAAAGCCATTATTCTCACTCAGATTTCCCACCAAGGGGTTGCAATCAACATAAGAATTGCTTTCAGCTTAAGGTAATTTAAGATTTAATCCTTCCTGAGGCTATGCATACCAAGAAAATCTGCATAACAATGATATGGTTTGGCCTGCCAGCTTTAAAAGAATCATAGCAAATCCTCAATGGATTTTAATTCTGTTTGCTGGAGGTTTTCACTAAGAATCTTAGCTTTAGTATCCAACAGAAGTAATGATCTGTACTGAACATTACTTTGTGCTGTTTGTGGGGACTTTTAATTGGAATAGACAAGTACCCCACACAGCTATTCCTAAGGAACTTTTCTGCTCCAGGCATGTTTGCTTTAATTTAAACAGTGATAAAAGGTAGGAAGCTGAAATTTGGAGACATTTCAGATGTGACAGTTCCTTGTGACAACAGTTTAGAAGAATGAGTCAGTAGGGCTACTGAAGTGTAAACTGAAGCACAGAATATGAACAGAAGGGTTCCTGTTACTCCACATTGCAGGATGAGGACACACCTTTGACTGAGTTATGAGAGCAATTAGATTTAGTCAGGTGAGATTGTTGTGTGATCTTTTAAAACTCTGTGAAGCTGGAGCTTTACAACTCTATGGAATGGGCCTGTTTGTCAATTGATGGGGCTTGAAAATAATTTCCCTCTCTAAATCAAAGTTGGAAGTATCTGATTCATTGTATTTGATAACAAATTTGGGCTGCCAACTAAAAATACCCAAGAGAAAGATGTTAGGATCATCAACCACTGAGTACCAGGATGTTGGCTGGCTGTCCCTATCAAGACACATGCACATGTGTATATACACCTGAGTGTATAAAAGTACCTGGTCCTTCCAACACGGTTGGGGTACAACACTAACCATGGCTCACTGGCTGGGGCATGCTGGGAATTGTTTCTGTCGGCACATAAATGTGATTGCATCCTTAGTTTAAATTAAGACCATAAGTTGGTAGCAGAAGAAACAATCCCCTGAAAAACTAAGCTTCTGAACCCTTGACAAAGGAGAGAAGGTGGCAGCCAGAGTGACCAGGGAAACGTGTGTGCGCACGCATGCTTGTGTGTGTGTGTGTGTGTGTGTGTGTGTGTGTGTGTGAGAGAGAGAGAGAGAGAGAGAGAGAGAGAGAGAGAGAGAGAGAAGTGTAACTGATGTAGGGGGCACACAGGGTGGGTTTTGCAAGCATCTCAACCCTGCCAGACACTTGCAAGCAGAAACCATGCATCAGTCAAGCCTTTTGAGCATTGCTATTAATGCCTTTCTCTTTGAAACAGAGAGATATTTACAGTAGTATGTAGAAAACTTTATCCTGCATAGGTTGGCAGCTGCATTTGACTAGCTGACAGTAATGCAGACATCACCACTCCAAGGAACTTCAGGCGGTCAGGCAAATTGGCCTGCAATTGACCCAGCCATAGTCTCTTAGCACGTGTAGTGGCCATTGTGAGAGAAATAAGAAAGACATCGACAGCAGCATCTTGCATTTAGTTGCTCTCCCCAGTGCTTCGTGCTTAAATAGATGCCTAATGCCTTTTTTATGTTCAGCAAGACTTCATTAGTTGAAAAATTAGCATCCTGAAGTGGATGTTTGCCACCAATGACTAACTTTCAATTGCCAGCAATATGCTGGCTTAGTGATCCTTTAAAAGCAATACTTCATTTATCTTTGGGATTTTGCCTCTTTCTTTCTTTCTTTCTTTCTTTCTTTCTTTCTTTCTTTCTTTCTTTCTGGATTAGTGTTTATGAAATATAAGCAAGATTATTCACTCTGCCGCTTAAAGTTTAAAACCACCCAGGATCATTTTGTTCTCTGGGGTCTATTCTTCCTCCCTTTTCCAACACAAAGACTCTTCTGCCCCTACTTCTGCACTGCTGCAGCTGCTGCAGGGCAAATGCGATGCCTTTCATCCATGTCAGTATGGCATAGTTAGGAAATCAATTGGACTTGAGAGAGTGAGCTGATAATAATACTGTATACCTTGTGTACTGTGAGACTAAACAAGGAGCAGCTGAAAGCTGAAATGCATTGCAAGACATACCTCAGGTATACTGCAAGACTCCAGGCTGCAGGGTCAGGGTCTTCAGCCACCCAGACTATACAATGGTCCCATAGAAACACACGGCCCCAGGGAATCTTAAAGGCTTTTTTAATGATAATTTTTAGTTTGTTTTTGTATTATAAGGTTCAACAAAAGCATGGGGAAGGGGAAAGGGAAAGGATAATTAGATTGCTAGATACATCTGAATGTATCAGTTACTCATAGACTTCAATAAAAGTAGTAAACTATTCATATATATGTAAACTTGAGAGTGGCTTCTAATACAGTTCATTCAAATACTGAAAGTATCATTGAGGACCAAAGTATCATTTGGTCCTCAATCCATTTAGTTACAGGAAGTGGAAGTTTATTCTTCCAATATTGTATTATTAGCCCTTTAGCTGTCAAAAGTACACAGAAAATTAGTTTATGTTGATTATGCATTAACTAATTCTAGGAACAATAGATGGCAAAAGAAGAAGGGGTCAGCAGAGGATGAGGTGGCTAGATGGAGTCACTGAAGCAGTTGGTGTGAGCTTGAGTGGAGTCTGGGGGATGGTGGAGGACAGGAAGGCCTGGAGGAATGTTGTCCATGGGGTAGTGATGGGTTGGACATGACTACGTCCTGGAAGTTAAAAGCATTAACTTCCAGGACGTAGGTATTGTTGTTATGTGCTATCAAGTTATCTCTGATTTTTGGTGACTCTATGAATGGGAGACCTCCAAAATGTTCTGTCTACTCACCCTTTGCAAACTCAAGGCTGTCTTCTTTTATGGAAACAACCCACCGTATAGTTGGTCTTCCTCTTCGATGCTTTTAACTTTCCCTAGCATGATTGTCTTCTCCATTGAATCTTGCTTTCTCATGATGTGATCGGACAAGCTCAATTTCATCTCACTTGTTTCCAGGGCAAATTCTGGCTTGAACTGATCTAGGACCAACTTGCACATCCTTCTGTCAGTCCAGGATATTTGGAAAGCTCTCCTGCAGCACCATGTCATGAATGTACCCATTTTCTTCCTGTCAGCTTTATTCACTGCTCAGCTTCCACACCCAAACATAACAATCAGGAATACTTCTAATTTCTTGATTTGAAAGAATGCATGTGTCAGTAAATATTAAGGAATACTCCAATACATCTCCATATTATAATCTTTTTTCCCAAAAAAGCTGACTACTAGACATTGCCAAAAAAGTATAATTAAAGGAGGCATTTGCTGTGTTACATCTCCAGCATCAGCTGACTTAGACAAACCCTTATTAATGAGACATTGTTGATCCAATATGCATGAAACAAATTTTTTTTTGTTAAATAAGATGTAACCTGAGATCCAGTGTAACCTCAGATATAGATGTCAAAGTGAGAACTTGTTGCTTAGACTGGAACATTCCAAGGTCCTATTCCATTCCTACTTTAAACAGTGTACAGGTAGTCCCTGAGTTACAAATGCCCAAGTTACAAATAACCTGTACCTACCTAACTAACATAAAGCCTATTAATTTGTTTCTCCCTTCCCAACCCCATAGCTAGGAATTGTAATTTTACTTGTTGACAGCAGGCTGAACATGAGCCAGCAGTGTGACACAGTGGTTAAGACGGCAAATGCCACCCTTGGATGTATAACCAGAAGCATGGCTTCCAGATCTAGGGAGGTGTTGATACTACTGTAGATGACTCTGGTGCATCCACAACTGGAGTACTGCATCCAATTCTGGGCTACATATTATAGAAGAGACACCGCTAGGTTAGAATCAGTTCAGCATGGGGTCAAAAGAATGGTAGCTGGGTTGGGAGGGATGACATATTAGGAGAGATTGAGGGAACTGGGTCTTTTCAGCCTGGAGAAGAGGAAACTCTGAGGGGATCTTTTAGTGACTTATAAGTATGTGAGGGGATGTCATGTGGAGAACCGAGATCTGTTCTTCCCTGCAGTGGAGGGCAGGATGCATTCCAATGGGGCAAAACTCAAGAAACCCAGCTTCAGGTTGGATGACAGGAAGTACTTCCTGACAGTTAGGAGCCCTTGGATATGAAGTGGGTTTCCAAGGGAGGTGATTGAGGCCTCATCAATGAGGGTGTTCAAGGAAAGATTGGACAACCACATGTTGGGGATTATATGAGCCAAACCAGCTGCAGCTGGGGGTCAGAATAGATGGCCCAGGAGACCCCTTCTGACTTGCTTTGTTCCTATGTTTCTAGTATTATTATTCTCTGCTTAGAGAGCCTTGTTGGGTTCTTCAGCAGGCTATAAATTTAAACATCAAGCAATCGATCCATTAAATTACTGTGGAAGTTGGTCATCACCATCAAGAAAAAGGAAATGAGCGGGAGGCCTCCAAAGCATGCTTTCCTGCCCTGCTCATGCAGTGAGGGAAATCTGTCCAGCATTTTCTTACTTCAAAGAGGAGGCACTGGTGCATTTATGGGGGTGGGTGGAGATAGTAATAGTTTTTCCTTTTTCTTGGGGGTCCTGTGCCCCTAACCCCCACAAATATGGAGGGCCTGTTATATGTGATCTAACTTACATACACAATTGACTTGAAGATGAATTTCCGTTTTCTCAGGAATGGAACCTGTTTGTAACATGGAGACTAGCTGTATATCCTACTTATTCACCAATAATAAATATTTATAAACATGGATTGATGTTATTGTGAGCTGCATTTCCTCCCTCTGACAATCACCAGCCCTGAGCCATTCTCAGCAAATCTTTATTGTTTCTGCACTTAAATCATCCAGCCAGACCCACTTTCCCTGATGGAAAGTTCCATCGTTTGCCAAGTATACATGATAGAAAGGCACTCAGAAAAACAATTCAAAGTAGACATTTTTTAAAACAGTTGTTAGGTATGGTTGGAAGAATTCCATGTATGACATAGACAATCCATGGTATAATATTCATGACAACTGTATTAACAAATTCAACTTGATGCTTATCCATCAACATACCCAGAGATCTCAGTAGTCAATATATTCAAGTTTAACTTCATCATTGGAAGGTATGTCTCTGTACATAAGTATATCCAAGAACCAATAAAATCCAGGCAT